>NC_141542.1:85236666-85391111 GCF_021556685.1 Rattus norvegicus | reverse complement strand
TTGTCTATAGTTCAAAGTTTTCACAGTCTCTCAGTAGTGCTCTGGATTCTATCCATAGTCTTCAAATTTTCCACATTATTTGTTTTGTTATTTTTGATGTACTTATGGAAAAAAGGCTTTAAATATTAGGAAATACTCTGTAAGATTACTTTATCCCATCTGCAGTATCCCACCCCCAAAATAATAGACATTGCTATTTGTTAGTTCTCTGTATAATACAAGCAGATGTGTATGTGACTTTTCTTTCAATCTCTGTCCACAGAGTCTTTGATGTTACTTGTGTTTTACTCTGGGTACACTATGTAACTTACTTTAAGAAATACAGTCTTTAAGTTAATCATTAATACTGTGAGATTTGTATTCCAATGTTTT
Organism: Rattus norvegicus; assembly: GCF_021556685.1. Lineage (NCBI taxonomy): Eukaryota > Metazoa > Chordata > Mammalia > Rodentia > Muridae > Rattus > Rattus norvegicus. The sequence continues at coordinate 85,390,739 of NC_141542.1, read as the reverse complement.
AGCCTACTGAAATTAATCTATGCTGAGTCATGTACAAAAAATAATGTGTATTAAGTGGACACCATTTATGTTAAGATGTGGTTAATAATATTTTAATATTATTTTTCAGAGTACTGCATTTGTGTACTCTGAAAAATAATATTAAAAAAGGAGTGTGGGAGACAAGTTATCTACCAGTACACGGGCATAACAGACATTTCTTCATGGGCTTACATAAGAACAAAAACATAACCCACTGATCAAATATCGAGGATTAGTATATGCACCAGCAGACCATTATTCTTTTGAACATTCATGAATATGCATGTGGATGACTCAGTTAATATCTGCATCTTGTGAAATACTTACTTATGGTAGACTTTTGAAAGATATTTAAATCATGATGCTTAACATATTTTAAACATGGTACTATTGAGGTCGGTCTTCATGTGTATATGTATATCACTTACATGATCTGCTAGAACAGATTATAATACAGTAGATAATAATCAATTTTTAAATGTTGTTGCTCTCATCTTTCAGTTTTATTTACATGGAGATAATTACTTTATCAAAAAATAGCATAAACTATGAATTCCAAACCAAAAATATATTTAGATGAAATTAAATCATCTCTTGACATGCTTTTGTTCAAGGACAGAAAATGTGATTATTTCAAATTTATCTACATAAATATAAATTAAGGGATTCCCATGGGACTCCTATTCATTCCCTTTGCTTAGAATGTGTTATTAAACAATAAAAAGATAATTTATCTCTCAAGGGATAGTGGTCTATGACCCTCGATCACATTTGAATAACTTGATGAATTGGGGCGAACCATGTAGCAATCCATTTTGTTCAACGCAGTCATCTACATGTAATACAATTTACGGGGTGTCTTTGTCTTTTCAGTGTGTGCCGGAACAGAGAACAAACTGAGCTCTCTCTCTGATCTGGAGCAGCAGTACCGAGCCTTGCGCAAATACTATGAAAACTGCGAGGTAGTCATGGGCAACCTGGAGATCACCAGCATAGAGCACAACCGGGACCTCTCCTTCCTGCGGGTACATCTCTCTTTCTCTACTCTTTGTTGCGATGTCATGATTTGCAAAGGGAATCCTGCTTGACTAGACCTGGTAATTGTATCCCGCTGCCAGGCAGGGGCTATGACTGTGGGCAGGAGATAAGCAACAGAGAGGCACCCTCGGGCAAATGATAAGAGTAGCCGTGATGGACATCCCGGTTTGGAGGAGCTGCTGTCGCCATTAGATTGATAAAGATATTCTATCTGGGTTTAGTACAGGACATACTGCAAATCAGTCTTTTTCTGACAGGATGAGAACTAAGAGAGTCAGAGGACCAATCAGATAAGAATGGGTGGCTTTAGTCATTCATCTATTATCTGCCGTATTCCTGTCACTAGAAGAGAGGACTTTGGGAAGAGCAAATGCTCTCTCACCTCCTAATTTAGATAAATGAAAAAAGTTTTTTGAAGTTTTGAATTTTAAGTAGATTTAGAGAAAGATCACAAGTAGATGCATACATAAATGTGATAGTTATTAAAATTACATAGCAAAGGCTAAACTGTATCCTAGAAAGAGTTGCCCTTAGTAGCTCTCAACATTGGAGTTCTTGGCTCTTGTTTCTGAATCGCAATGCCCAGAAACCGTTCCTGGCCACACGAGTGAGAAAGTAAATGAGGCTGTGGCAAAGGGGCCGTGAAGAAGAGAGCTGAACAGCAAGGCAGCAGAAACAGAACGTACATTAGTGTGATGACGTTCGGAGTCTACTCTAATGACAACTGTGTCTTCCAATTTCTATCTGCTTCACTTGATTTCATTGAAAACCCAAAGCATAGAGCTATACATGCCTATGTCATATATGTTGTGTAAGCGATGCCATGTAAAACTATTTATAATTTTGTAACCTTTATCATTATTATTATTTAATTTTTTATAGTTCAGTTTTTTCCCCCTCTTGACCTACCGTCTAATTGTTCCTCATCCCATACCTCTTGCCCTGTCTCCAAGAGGATGTCCCCAACCTCCTAACCCCACCCTACCAAGACTTCCCACTCCCTGGGGCCACAAATCTTTCTAGGGTCAGGCGCCTCTTCTCTCACTGAGGCCAAACCGAGCCGTCCTCTGCTGTATTGTGGGGGGGACCTCATCTCAGCTGGTGTAGCTGCCTGGCTGGTGGTTCAGTGTCTGAGAGATCTCGGGGATCCAGGTTAGTTAGGGCTGCTGGTCTTCCTATGGGGCCACACTACTCCTCGGCTTCTTATAGTAGAACAATTGAACAATGATAGGGGTTATTTGCATTTTAACCTTTAGAATATGAAAGTTATATATAAATGTTTGAGCCACATGCTCTAAACCATATCTACAAAATTCTTATGAAGCAAATTGAACTCAATAGAGTGAATACAGTTGAGAAAAAAATAAAATAACAAGGCTAAGGATTCTGCGTGGAACTGTAAATAGTTTCTTTAAATAAAGAAACTCCTAAGTAGTCTCTATAACTGTTATATAAATTTTGGGCTTAACCCACATACATCTTTAATTTCATGTTTTATTAAAAGCAATTCTGATAATTTCTTTTCACTTACTTATTAAGATATTTATTCACCTATCATTGCAAACCAGTAGGGGGAAAAGTTCCCAAAGGCAGGAAACAGAATCTGAGTCAGCTCCTTCTTCCACTATTAGGAATCCCACAAGAAGACCAAGCTATAAAACCATAGCATATGCATAGAGGGACTAAGTCAGGCCCGTGCAGACTCTGGGTTGGGACGTCAGTCTCCGTGAGCCCCTATGAACTCAGGTTCATTGACAGAACATAGACACCCTTGTCTTGTGACTTGAATGTCAGATGGAGAACCAGCAGATTTGAGTCAGCTACTTGAAACACAGAAAGAACAGAGAGTGTGTTTGCCCATTTATAATTGTGAGAAACATTCCAGTTGGCTTCTGATGACTGGCTGGGCAGGGGCGTTTCACTCATTTGCATCTATGAGATGCTCTGGTACTTGATTGTAACTGTAGAATGTCTACTTTTGCCCATTAACTAGATAAGAATGACTTCCTTTAGTACAACTGCAGTTCTCATTCTAGTACCCATCCAGAGACATCAGAAGAATAAAATCAGGCCTTGGAGACTCTATTGATAATGGACTGTGGCTATAATTCAGTCCTGTGTATGTATGTTGGGGGAGTGATAAGGATTTCAAGGTCTTCCTTGGGTACACAGAATCAAGGCCATTCTGGGTATAAAGACATTATACTTCAAATACATGGATAAACAAAACATGCAGAAGGAGAAGGGAAAAGAGGAAGAGGAGGAAAAGGAGGAAGAGGAGGAAAAGGAGGGATGGAAGTTGTGCTTTTTTTCTTTTAAAAACAATGGGATGCCCTAGAGACATTTTCCTTTTTCTCTGTCAGGCACCATCAGTCTTGATGAAGTGTGTTCCGGTGCATTGTTTTTGAGAAGCGCTGTTTATGGAAAAGATGCTTCTGCTGCCCCCTATTTATGCAGCCTCCTTTCTTTCACCGTTTGGAAGAAAAATAATCTAGTTGACTATTATTAACATTTGACCACCAAGCCAGCACATGGTGGGGGAGACAAAAAAAGAAAAAAATTCTCTAAACCTTATTTACTCTGTACTTTATCACCACAAGGTTACGGCATAAGATAGAAAGCAGCAATGCATAAAAATCATGGTTTTTGTGTTATTGTCTTACATTTTGCGAACTCCCTAAAACAAGCCACATAAGCCACGGTGTAGCCAGTAATGGGAATGAACCAGCAGACCTCTACCCTCATTAGGATTCTGGCCAACTTCTCCGCCTCTGTCATCCCATTGGTCTTCCTGACTACTGGAGACGTTTGATAGTTTAGCTCTACTAGAAAGGTGCCTGACCTACCAGCTTTTATATCTCAAATTTATTTTTCGTTTTAAAAAATGTATCCATGCTACCAAAGAGCTATTAATTGCCAGCTATTTGTAAAACACTGGGGTATGTGGTGCATTCAAAATGTACTTCATTCCTGCTGAAATCTGTGGCTTCATGTAGCTGCATGCACATTGTTTAGAAATAGTCTACATTAGGATTATAATGAATAAACATAATGCTGGGTGTATTGACTTAGAATAATAACAATGTCACTAATTCATTGGACACACATATACTATTACCCCAAAAACTTCAAATTTTAATCATTATACATAAAAGTAAATAGATACACAGACATGTTTTCAAATAATAACATCTATCTACTTCCCCACATATAGGTGCAGTATCTAGGTATAGATACTCTACTTTATAATAGCCTCTTTAAGAAAGTAAGAAAGTAATTTTTATTAGCTTAGTATGCTTCCAATTATACTCATGAAGAACCTGTAAAAAGGTTATCGCACACACACACACACACACACACACACACACACACAATCAGAGATTCCATTAGAGAATATATATTAGAAAATATATATACTAGAGAATAAGAAGTTCATGGTCTTATGAGCAGATACCAATCTTTTGAAAGCACAACCAACTTTAATCATATATTTGAGAGAACTGTATATATTTGAATGCACAAGGAACAATACTACCTAAAAATTTATCACAAAAAAGAACTTCTTAGGAAAATTTTTAATTCAAGAAAATATCCTGTCCTTAAATTCAAATATAGCCTTTCGATTTTTTTCTTTTTCTTAATGAAATATGAGATAGTTTTTTTCTTAAGCCAATTATGAATGACCATGATGTGGGGACACAAATTCAAGTTGTCCTAAATATCCTATTACAACATGGTGACAGTTTCTAGACGTGATACAGGTCTTTGGGTGCTTTACCCTTAGCTTGCTAGTCCACTGCCATTCTTGCAAAGGCGTTTCCTGTCTTGATAAACTACTCCTATTTCTATTGCTAACCATGGATCCCTGGTCTAATTCTTTGTCGTGGGACACAAAATCCTGATGTGATGATTGATTTTATATCCTGACACATATATTTGGAAGAAGAATCTTAATTGGAAAATGGCTCCATCCAGATTTGATGTAGAGAAATCTATAGACTTTTTTCTTAACTGATGATTAGTGACTATGAGTCAAGTCCCTGTGGGTGTAAGGGTGGAGTGTAAGAAAGTATAGACTTTGAAATTCATACAACACTTTAGTTAGGACTTCCTAATAGTATGGGCGTACTACCATCTTTTGAAGACATTTTGTATGTTATGTGTGTATGGTTGTGGTGTGTGTGTGTGTGTGTGTGTGTGTGTGTGTGTGTGTGCATATGTATGCGTGTATGTGTTTGTGTGTGCTCCTTCACACATAGGTTGAGTCAAGCAGAGGGCATTGGGTGTATTCTTTTACTGTACCCCATTTTATTATTTGAGGCACAGTTTTGCCCACACTGGCTGGCCACTGAGCTCTTAAGATCTGCCTATCTCTACCTTATAGCACTGAGGTTAGGGAACACAAAGAAACCCTTACCTTTTACCATGGGGATTTGAATTCAAGTCCTCTTGCTTTTACATCAAGTGATCTTACCCACTGAGGCATCCTCAGGCTACCATTGTCCTCATTATCAGGATATACCTGTTAAGAAGGCAGAGAAGATGGACCTCAGAGGAACATGCTGAACAGCTTGCTGAAGCAAGGCTTGGTTTTGTTACTTTGACAGAATAACGTCTGGAAAGACTTTGGAGTAGCATCTAGTATTTGTTTGACCTATGCTGTAGCAATCCTGAATAAGAACAAACAGCCATCCAAGTGCGACTAAAGAAAACGAAATCCTAAATTATTTACTTTGCATCTTACGTCAGTCTTTAGTGTCTTTACTGTCCTTTAGTATCTCAAAGCAGACAAATGGAAAGAAATCCAACATCGTGAGGACAGACTTGACATTTATTTGCATTTCCTGTAAACTCTGCATACATCTAATTCTATGAGTAGGTATCTAGGTGAAGTTGATGGTGTATAACAAGAGTAGTAAAGTCTTTGAAAACATAAACAGTAACCTTAAAAAGTATTTATATGAATGAGAAAACAGCTCATGGAATAGTTTGTTTAAATAATGGCCAACCTTGCTTACCTGTGTTTACTTTATTGCTCATTATATATCAGACAGAATTATATATTGGGAGAGATTAGTTGAAATAAAATTAGAAAAGCAGTCTTATTTAAAGAATAACAAACAAATTGGAAGGAAAATATCACTAAAGAGAACTTCCATAGCGTCATATATTGGCACATATGCTATGTTCTTATACTTAACAAAAGATTATGCATCATTTTCTTGTGGTGCCTGTGTGTGTGTGTGTGTGTGTGTGTGTGTATACATAAATTTTATAATAAAATAAGAGAATATATGAAGCCCCTAAATTTTATTTGCCTGAAGAGGTTATGTAGCAGAAAAGCTGTATGTTTAATTCTGTTAAGTCAATAAGACTATCATATCTAATATTTGTATTTAACTATTTTTTCTTTAAGAACAATAGTCTATGTTTTTCTTCCATGTTATTAATGGTGACAGATTGCAAGAACCTTCAGTCATTGAGTCCAAGTCAGCTATGTGCTCAAGGAATGCAAACAAGAATAAGATATTGTCTCTGTTTTTTGCAAGTTCACTGCCTTGGCAGTACATGGACAATTCTTTGTGGTGAAACGGAACATTTTTCTTGAATTTGATGGTGATCTCGTAGCTGGGTGAGACAGGAACATTGAACAATGCATAGAGAGAATAAAATTATAACTTGGCACTTGGGTCAAAGCAGACACTCTAGGTTAAATGTAATTTTCACAGCTTTGAGAGTTTCTGCATGCTTTTTCTAAGATCATTGAGCATAATGCATATGCAATTTTGTATGTATTTAAAGCTGGCTTTTAAATTGAAACTTGATTTTCTACAAAATCTAATCATGGAACTTGTATTACATTTGAAAAGGCTATGCAGTTTATACTTGGCTTAAGAAAATATACTTTTTTCCCTCAGATGTTAAGCAGCATGAAATCTGAAAATATATATATTGACTCAAAATCTTGATATTCTTCACAAATTTTACAAAAGAAAGAAAAGAAAAACCCATCTTTTAGTTGAGATGGTATTTAATGATGTCTCAAATTGTTTTCTTATCCATTTAAATTAAGTATTTAATAAACCATGTATAAAATTTCTCTGTCTCTGTCAAAATTACTAATCACCAAGAGGACCTGAGTTAAGATCCACTGAACCCATGTAAAACCTGGCTAAAACTTCCTGGGGTAGTAAAGTCAGAAGGCTCTCTGAGCCAAATAAGGAAGCCCAATTAGCTGAAACTTAGAGTTCCAAATGTGGGAATATACATATATATATATATATATATATATATATATATATATATATATATAATATGTATATGACGTGTGTGTGTGTGTGTGTGTGTGTGTGTGTGTGTGTGTGTTGAAGAAACCCCCCAACACACTTTAAGGAAATAGGACAGAAATTACTTTATAAGGATAACTCATTGCTTTCTTTGGCCTTTGAATGTATGTCTATTATTATACACCTGTGCGAAAATTTATATACAATACACAAACAAACCAATGATAGATAAAATGAAGCCAAAGTTTAGAATTAATATTTAAAAATAAATAAATATCTGACACATTACTGGAAGAGAAAATTAGAAATTAATGAAGAATAACAACTCTAATGTCTTCTAATACAGAACTATGTAAATGCAAACAAGCAGGCATTTATCTTTACCTAAATAAATACGAATTACCAACCATTTCATATAGTCAAGAATTATTTAATGTGAAAGATTAACTCTATACAATGTGCATACAATCTAATTAATTTACTTATTTTCTGTGTTGTGTGTATGCAGTGCCTACATGTGAGTGTGTATGGGTGGTATACATGTGTGCACCATTATGCGTGTTTAGAGGCCACAGCAGGACGCTGGGAGACTTCTATCATTTTTTTTTTTTTTTGCCTTTTGTTCCTGACCTGGAATCTTGCTCTTTTGCTTAGGCTGCCTAGCAAAACCTGATTTCTGTATCCACATGGCTGGCTCTGGGGTTACAAGCGCTTGCCCGTGTTTTTATGTTTGCATTAGTGCTGGGGATTTTTTTTAAATTTAAATCTATTCATTTATTTACATCCCAAATTCTGCCGCCCTCCCTGCTCTCCCTCACAGAGTTTCTAGCCCATCTCTTCTCTCCTCTGAGAGGGTGGAGCTTCCTCTGGCTATTCCCCTGATCTGGCACATCAAGTCCCTGCCAGTTTATGCTCGTCCTCTCCCACTGAGGCTAGACAAGGAAACCCTGTTGGGGAATGGATGCCACATGTAGGGAGAGCTCCCACTCCAGCAGCAGCTGTTAGGGGACTCCCACGGAGGCTGAGCTGCATGACTGCTACATATGGGCGGGGGGGGGGGGGGCTTGTTCCAGTCTGTGTGTGCTCTTCGGTTGGTGGCTCAGTCTCTGAGAGCTGCCAAGGGTTCAGGATACTTGACTCTGTTGGTCTTCCTGTCAGGGTTCCCATCCCATTCAGTGTCTGCTCATCTGGTAAACAGTTCTTGAAAACAGGACAAGTTTGGGGCCACGGATTTTGTGAGTAGGTTGCTGTCCTTATCCTTTCATCGTTACAAGAGGTGTCCTCTTCAGGTTCCATGTCCCCACTGTTAGGCATTGTGGCATTTTCTAAGGACCTCGTCAACTCCAATACCCGGCAGCTGCAGATTTCCATTCATTCTCCAGGCTCTGTCCACACCTGACTCTGCCCCTTCCCGTGTTCCCCTCCCCCTCCTCTCTCCCACTCAGTTCCCTTCTTCCCTCTGCCTCTTATGACTATTATGCCCTTCCTTCTAAGTGTGGCCCTGATTCAATCATCCTCGCTTGGGCCTTCCTTCTTGTTTACCTTCTTTGGGTCTGTGGAGTGTAGCACGGGTATTCTGTACTTTATAGCTAATAACCACTTATCAGTGAATACATAACATATTGTACTTTTGGTTCTGGGTTACCTCACTCAGGATGATATTTTCTAGTTCCATCCATTTCCCTGCAAAATTCATTATGTCCTTGTTTTTAATAGCTGAATAGAATTCCGTTGTGTAAATGAACCACATTTTCAGTATCCATTGTTTGGTTAAGGGACTTCTGGGTTGTTTCCAGTTTCGGGGTATTATGGATAAAGCTGCTATGAATACAGTGGTGCATGTTGTATGGTGGAGCATCTTTTGGTTATATGCTCAGAGGCAATATAGCTGGGTCTTCAGGTAGAACTATTCCCAATTTTCTGAGAACCACCAGATTGATTTCCAGATTTTTAACTCAGGTCCCCATGCTTGCCAAGTAAGGGCTCTTACCTAAGCTGTCTCCATAGTATTACTGGGTATAAGAGAATACTATTAGAGATATAACTATTACTAATAACATCTCATTATTACCAGTAAACATAGTTAAGAATAAAGTTAATTTAAAATATCTTTAATTCCATAAACTATAATGAACTCTCCAAGAAAGGTGATTTATAATGGATTTATTAGGGTTCTGAGAACATGTAAAAAAGCATCTTTAAAGCTTTGAGAATCAGTGTATATTAACTGTGTTTCAGTGTGTATATGGTGAATATTTAGGCTTAGTTTAGCCTTTAATCAAGAACAATTTGGGTAGTAATCCCATTTTACCTTATGATTTTATGCTCTGGAAAGTAGTCTATTTCTTCACTTGTTATTAGCATTTAGCAAGATTTTCTTGAAATTATAATTGTATCATTTTCCCTCCCACTTTTTTTTTCTTTCAGACCCCCATGTACCCTCCACTTGCTCAAATCATGGCTTCTTTAATTATTATCACATGTGAGGATTTAACATAAAACAATTATTTTGCAGTGATCTATCTTTTGAATTCTGGAAACCAAACATTAGAGAACAATCACATAGAACCCCTTTGAAAGTTTAGAACTCTGTATATTTTGTTAGGTTTAATTCAAAGTAGAACACCTTATTGCCTTTCAAAAAAATGGTTTGAATTAAACTCTATGATAATTTTGCATGAAACTAAGTCAATTTTAAAGGTCTCTCTTTGGTCACATAGAGCATAATTTAAAGGTCAGGAGTTTAAAAATAAAATGTTAAAATTCTTGCATTTAGAAACACTATAATTATTTCTCTTTATCTCTAATTTGAACACATTCAGTATAAAATAGTATATTAAAATACGTAATGAAAGCTCTAAAAATTAAGGTATTTGTTTTGGTAAATATAGGCCTCACCAAATGGAATCATTTTATATAATTCTACCTAAAAATCAAAATACATTGTTGAATGTTGACGGAAGTAATTTAAAACAAGTCTATGCTGTATTTATTTAGAAGAATAGATCATTTGAGAGAGAAAGAGGAAGGGAGGGGGAGAGGATAAAAAAGAAAGACTCCCCTCTCTTTTTCTCTTATATGCAAACATGCGCCCCCACCCCCACACATACATACACACACATACATCTGTCATGACACACATATGCACTTGCATACACACACACTCACACACACACATGCACACACACATACAAGGGTGCCTATGCCTGCTGTTGTGGCTTCTGGTGTCTGGCAGCCCTTCAGCAGAGATAACTTACATACTTCTGTCCAGTTCCTTTTCTTCTTTCTTTTCCCCTGTGATGCTGTAGCCACCAGCTATTGTGGTTACCACAGAGGACACGACAATACATTTTCACAATACTTTTTCTGTATTTCAGCTTCTGGATAGTCCTGATATTGTGTTTTCAGAGAGGTTAAACTGCAAGTCACATACTTGGTTGTTATCTTTAACAGCCAGTCAATAGTTAAAAACGTGTAAAGGTCCTACATATGGTGTGAGGGTTGGTTCAAGAATGTGGAAAAGAAAATTTTATGGAAGCACTGTGAAACATTCATTAAAAAAATCAATGATGATGCCTCAACAAGTCATTGAAAAGAGGTAATAAAAGGATGGTAATTGGATGCACTACCAAATATGGTCTCTAAAACATGTAACCACAGGTTAGGTGCACAGGAAGAGACTGAAGAGGAGGAATTTTGCATGGGGAAGTAGAATATATTGTTATGGAGAGACATGGGGGGAACTGGAGCAGGAGGATTAGAGAAGGTGCTGAGAGAGAGGAGCAAGGGTGGGAGTATGGGAAAGACTCTCACTAAGAGCCATTGAATGGGACATTTGGAAATCTGGTATTGTAGAAGTTGCCTAAGGTAGATGCATACACATATATGAAAGGAATAAAAATGGAGTTGCCAAATAATTAGAAAAAGTATGCCTCCACTAGACATAGTATGCCACCAAGTGAAACATCCAATGTCAGAAATCCGGTTACGTGTTGTTGTATTGTTGGTCGATGAGGCAGATGGTAACCCCTAAATAATGCAGACTACCACTGAAGCTGGAGATTGCCTTCCACATACTGATGGTAAGGACCTATAGCTGAAGACACTTACATGCTTTCCTTCTTAAAATTCTTGTTCGTATTAAGGGGGAAACTCTTAGAAAAAGATCCCACAGTTCCTCTATGGTAAGGACTTTAACCATGAGCCTTATTGTCCTTCTGTAATAAATTACATCATAGTAACCTTCAGATAATAGATAGCTCCGTTAGCTTATTATATTTTCCTCCACTCTCCTGCCCCCTCTATGTAACACACTAGTGTATATACACAAACACACACAAACACACACACACATACACACACACACACACACACACACACACACACACACACACACACACACCCTCAGAGAGAGAGGGGGTTGGAGAAATGGAGAGAGTGAGGGAGGTAAAAATAAAATTCTGGTCAATTTTTAAGACTCCATTAAAATATGTTTTTTTTTTATTTTTTAGAGCAAACTACCTAACTTTTTTATCTTTGTGAGTTTCATTCATGAAGGATATTCACATTAGCCTGTGTTTCTAGGACTCCCAGTATGGCAATTATTTAAATGTGTGCTTCATTTCCGTAAGGTTCCTAAATAATTAATGCCGAGATTAGGCATATCTATTTCAGACAGATTAGCATCTACCCAATGTCCTGTCATACTGTGGCAGCTCTGCAAGCATTTGCCAGATAAATACACGAGTAAACTTTATAACCAAAGATGACTTCTCTTATGCAAAGCATATTTATAGTCAGAAAAAAAGTTCAACACTTCTTTTACTATTTATTTTTTAACTTGTGTTCGCCGCAGTGACTCATTGAATCTATGATACCTAAATCTTCGATTTCATGAAATGATTTTGTTAGTCAGAAACATCATGATACTTGCAGCAAACCTTTGGGAAGTATAAACGGGGATACATACACACAGGTACAAAGACTTAATGCATAGGTGAGTGCAGTTTCTGTCCTATGTTTGTTTAGCCCTCATGACCTTCAACAACCCTTAGACTATCCCTTGCTATCCCTTGTCAGAGTCTCAGTTACGAGTGATGGTTCTCTCCAGGAGCATAACCAATACAATGAATATATATTGCCAAGGGGATTTATTAGATTGGCATACATGATGCAGGCTGCATAGTCCAATAGGTTTCAATGTTGGAAAGGCTGGGGACCCAGGAACTACTTTGGTGTGTGTGTGTGTGTGTGTGTGTGTGTGTGTGTGTGTGTGTGTGTGTGTGCGTGTGTGTGTGTGTGTGTGTTTGAAGACTTCAACAGACAAGATTATTAAGGGGCAAACGAGTCAAGATAAACAAGAATGTATGGCAATTTCCCCTAGAGGAAAGTTTAGTAACATTTATATCCTTGGGTTGTCTGATGTGATGGGAATCAGATGAATGATTAATGATACAATACCACTATTACAATGAAGCAAAGGGCATTATAATGTTTTTTTTTGGTTCAGCCATGTTGGTACTAGTCATATTTGGGTGGTCTTAGATCAGCCTGTAGAAGCTTGCAATCCCTCTGTTGTTTTTTTCTATGCTTACTGAGCTTATCTCAGAATTAGTTACTGAAGTTACAGTCAACATCGAGGGAGGCTTTCATTAATCATTTCAAGGAGGACTCATAAAGCTCCCAATTTCAAACTGAAAGTGCAGATTGCAGATGTACCAAGTTGGTCATCTTCCATTATAATTCAAAATGCTTATGAAGAGGTAGTTTATTTTCTGTTTTGAGAATTCTAGTCCCAGATTTGATGTCCCTTTGCTTTGCCTATGACTAGGCAGAGAAAGGAAGAGGCTGGGCAATCTTTGGAGGTACAGTCCCAATACAAAAAGACCACCAAATATGTCCCACTTCTATAGGTTATGACAGCCTCCAATACAAGCATCCTAATTTGAATTTGTAGAATATTCATTATCAAAGTATCGACAGACTAAAAGTGCCAATTTATTTATTTATTTATTTATTTATTTATTTATTTATTTATTTGTCAAAGATATGTGGTCTTTGCTCTGTTGAATGTGTGTAACTTGAGGATGCTTCCATGTATAGAATGTGCTTTGTATTCTACGTAGGATACATTCTGCTGGTGGTACGATCACATATCAGGCAGAGGTTGCCAGGAAGTGGAAATAGCAGTAAGGTATTTTAGACATAGCAATATTAGAATAGACTAAATGGCCACTGAATTGCTTTAGAGTTCCTTATTAGATGCAGCAAACAATAAGTTAAGCTTCCAAATGAAAAGATGTAGTTAAGCCTTTGAGGTCAAAACCATAGTTGTCTTTCCAAGAGATGTAGTTGCCTAAAGAACTTGGCTTACCCTTTTGTTTGCAGAATGTAATTGCATCCCATTAGAACCAAAAGAAGGAGCTTCATTTTCATTTGCAGGGATTTATTAAGAGAGTCATTCTGGTGATAAAATATAAAGTCAAGTGTCACCTGAGAATGTCTCCAACTGAATGTCCTCCCTCTCAGTTAAAGGACTTTGTCTATATCAAGGGACTGTGAGTAAATTGGGAGGTTTGTCCTCGAATGCCATTCTGTCCTAGTGAGACTGCAGTAGCAACAGTGACCACGTGATTAGTCTCTATGGTATAGGCTGTGGGAAAAGACATGCCAGAAGGCACAGGTTAACAAGCAAGCAGTGCCCAAGGAAAGGAAGTGGTAGCAGGCGAGAAGCTGACTCCAGGAGAAAAATAAAGGCTTGGAAGAAAAGAGTAAGCAGCAAGTATCCTGGGGGCATGGCGGGTGTGGTGAGCAGAGAGGAAGCTGAGATACAGGGAATATGATAATAGCAGAAGTGTGTGCTAACTGCCTCCATAGTGTTTTCAAAATTGCTTCGATCTTTTTATCTTTTGAGTAGGATAGCTTCACCTGGTCAACCTCTGACTCCCTCACTCAGGATTTATAAGGCACCTTTTGCCACAGTGACTTATATCTGTATGTACAATTTGTCTTTTTAATTGAGAGAGCCTCTCCATCCTCGTGAAGCAGTGGGCTGATTGCATTTTGCTGATGAGGGTGCTAAGATGCTAAAAGGTTAACTGGCTTTCTTGGGGTCATTCATCAATAGCTGGCAGAACGTATATCGGAACTTTCCGAAGCCTCGTACTGGAGAATTCACACAAAGTCCAGCAGTGCACATAACTAAGTTCAATATTTCCCTCTCGTTTTGTGGCTTACCAAAAAAAGAAAATCTTAAGGGTTATAATATGCTACCAAATAAAAACACTTGCTATTGTTTACTAATGTTGAATTATTTAATCATAAAAGTCTCCTCCTCCACAGAATGTCCATATGAAAATATCCACATGTTGTGAAAGGAAATAATGCAAAAAAAAAAAAAGACAAATGGATGGTCCAGCTCAAGGCCCATGATGAGTTAGCACAGGAATTAGCCTTTCTTCTTGCACTACATTATGACACTTGTATTCAGATGAAGATTTGAGATTTAAGGGTCGAATGACTGACCAGAATGCGTCTATAATAAGCAACTGGCACATTATATTTAGAAATCATGCCTCAAAATAAATTGAAAGAGTGGGTGTGTTGTTCCGGATAGAGGGGAAGGGAAAGCATCCTTCATGTTTGCACGTATTTGAAAGACTTTCATAGAAAAGGGAGTGGCATGGTCTCATGTTGTCACAGAAGTTTATAATTAGGCAAAAGTTTGAAAGAGGCAGAATTTGGCTTTAAATAAGTATTTGGCTAACAATTAGAGTGTTCTAGTAATATAATGGAGTGCCTTGTGAGTTCAGGAAAATGGACAGGAACTCATAATTGAACACCTTGTATTTTCCAGGCACAGAGCCAATGGGCACTATAAAATACCTGAAGGAAAAGACTAAATTAAAATGTCTAACATAATATAGGCAACCACCTGACACTTGTTAATTCCATCTAAGTGTTTCACATGTATGAATGTATAGGTGTATGTATACATGTATGAATATATAAATATATACCAATCGAAAAATAACAAACATGATCGATGTCAAAGTTTCGCAGAGAAAGACTGAGTTTTCATAAAGTCCCAGACTAACAAGGTAGCCTAGCTAATACTTGAATGTCCAATTCATGCCACGTTCTGCCAAGTATTGCCATGAAAATCTGTTCTTTAATTCTGAAAATTCTAAAGAATTTTCTCTAGAAAATTCTAGAATCCTTTTTATTCACTCTAACTCTTGTTTGTTTTGTTTACTGTTGTTTTTCTATGTTTGTTTTATTTTGCTTGAGTGTGATGTTCTTCCGCAGGATACACTCCATATTCTATGACTTCTAAAATGATAGACAGGGCTTCTAATCTTCAGGAAATAGATACAGTAGGAGTTTTGGGACTAGAGAGCACCTTTGGCTCTCCATTTTATCCAAAATGTATCCCTCAGATCTTCCTTTATGATTTATCAATTCATGGAATAACTGCTGAAGTTGTATTCAACAAAGGTTTGAAGTGTGGTTAGTAAAATGTGGAATAGAAAATCCCTGCCGGACCCCTCCACACACTGTTTAGTTTTCTTTCTTTAAAGCCTCACTTCTTTACACTTAAAGGTTGGTTGCTTACAGCAGTTGGCTGTTGAAATGCTAAGATGCTTGAGTATTTTGACAGTGGGGTGTTAAAACTTATTAATCACTGATCCTGCTTTCGGTTTTATCTTGACTTAGGGAGTTAACATTTCACTGATAGGTCCTGAAGAAAAGTTTTGCTTATATGATGTCAAAGGATCTATCTTCAGAGCTTCTGGGCTACTATCCACTTATCAGTGAGGGCATACAATGTGTGTTCTTTCGTGACTGAGTTACCTCACACAGGATGATATTTTCCAGTTCCATCCATTTGCCTAAGAATTTCATGAAGTCATTGCTTTTAATAGCTGAGTAATATTCCATTGTGTAAATGTACCACATTTTCTGTATCCATTCATCTGTTGAAGGACATCTGTGTTCTTTCCAGCGTCTGGCTATCATAAATAACACTTCTATGAACATAATAGAGCATGCGTCTTCGTTGTATGTTGGGGCATCTTTTGGGTATATGCCAAGGAGTGGTATAGCTGTTTCCTCACATAGTACTATGTCTGACTTTCTGAGGAACCACCAGACTGATTTCCAGAGTTGCTGTACCAGCTTGCAATTCCACCAACAATGGGGGAGTATTCCTTTCTTCATATCCTTCCCAGGACCTGCTGTCACTAGAGTTTTTGATCTTAGCCATTCTGACTGGTGTGAGGTAGAATCTCAATGCTCTCAGGGACTAAATCAACAACCACAGAGTACCCATGGCTCCAGTCAAATATGTAGCAGAAGATGGCCACTTTATCAGGCATCAATAGGAGGAGAAACCCTTGGTCCTGTGAAGGCTTGATTCCCCAGTTTAGGAGAATGTCAGGGCGGTGAGGTGGGAGTGGGTTGGTGGGAGGTGGAGCATTCTCTTAGAAGCAGGGGGAGGGGAATGAGAGAGGGGAGAAAGTGGAAAGAAGATAACATTTAAAATGTCAGTATATCAACAATCCAATATAAATAAAGGGAAAAACAAAACAAAGGATGCATCTTGATCTACCTTTTGAGCTCTGTGCTTTTCTACTTAGAAGTCTCCTGTAAGTCTTGCCTGCTCCGTGTCCTTATAACATACATGCACGCATGTGCCTGCACACACACGCAGGCACATGCACACGCACATACACGTAAACACATACATACATACTTACTAAGGTGGCTGTTCCTATCTGTTGTTGTAGAAATATAAAGAATAAAAAATATATTGTTGTCTTGTACCTCCTAGGTCCAGCCCCGCGGCGGTGCCCCAAGATATCTGCTAGAACAGAAACACACCCCAACTGCTCGGCGGCCCAGTGTCTCCTGCTGCTGCACGCTTTGCTACACTCAAATAGTCACATAAAAGAACACACAACACAATAGTCTTTGACCCAATTGGTAAGATATAATTGCCCACCTAAACATACAAAGCCCGGTACCATCCATCCCTTAGGAACATTCGTAACAACCTGTAAAAGCACAGCGTGGAATCTTAACGTCACCCGCCATATTGTCCTGCCACGGCTTCTCTCTCTCCCTCTCCTCCCCTTCTTTCTGTTCCAGTCTCCTCCTCTTCCTTCAAACTTCTCTCCCGCCCATCCTTCCTTCTCCTCCAATGACAGGCCTCCTTCTATCCCGTACCTGCCCCTCACCTGTACTTTACAAATTCAGTGGGAGAAGTTTCTGGTGAAGTCACCTGAGTCCTGAGTACATGACTAGGCAGCTGTCCTTGGGGCAGTGGAATTAGCATCAAAATACAGATAACTCCAGGGCAAACCACAGCATTTCCCCCCTTTTTGTCCAGTTAAAAAGCCTTTCCACTTATATATAAATTGAGTACAATTATTACCATTCTACAATTTATAAAGCATAAGATATACTCAATCCTCATGTACTCAGGCACCTACTGCTTTGATTTGTCACTTCAGAAGTACTTGCCTCTGTAAATAACTGCATTTTAAATTTAGACTCACCGTTGCTGTAGCAAAACAATACTCTGGGATCTGCACCAGTAAGTGTAAGATGATAAAATTGTCAATGTATAGTAAGAAGCATGAGAGCCATGGTCTCAGACACTGAGAATTTTACAGTTTCTGTCTTTGAAAACATAGCTATGCATACATTTAATTAGATGATAATTATCTACTAAAAACATTGTTAAGGAAGGAATATTACGGGAAAGCAGGCCATTTGGTATAAACTAGCCCTCACCAAAACGGGGCACAGGTTTGGTAACAAGTATACCTAAGGAAGCCAGGGCATTCAGTGGGCATTCCTCCACACTTTCAAGCAATCACCAGAGGTGTATTTACGGAGAAGACCAACCAGGTAGGAGCCACTGTGTTTTAAGGGCTGGAGAGAGAGGATGGCCACTAAAGAGCACTTTGGAGCTTTGTGGACCTCTCTCACTCCACTAACCTTTGCATTCTATATATTACGCTCAGGTCAGATCCGTTCAAATTGAGAAGAATACACTCGATTTGTTTTTCAATTTTAGAACTTCTGTTTCTGAACTCTGGAAAAATTACCTATCCAGGGCTAGATTTTTTTTTAGTATAAATTCCTTGCTTTTTTGCAGTATCATTATGAATTTAAAATAGTCTAGTAAAATTCCCATCAAGAAGACTTAGATGTCTTTGATACAAGAATAAAAGATACCTTTCTTAATTTAAAGAATTTGTGTCTTTTTCTGTGTTTAAAAGACCTTTGAACTAAAAGAAAATTGTCTCTTGACTCAGAAACATAACACATTTCAGCACAATAATATCTGATCTTATTCTTTCTTTTCACTTAAGTTACATTTTCCTTAAACTAGTATTTACTATAAAATATATAATTATGTGTATTAATAGAATAAAATGTAATTTTTTCACACATCATATATCATGTATATTTAAATATGATTAACAATAACTACACCCTAGATATTTATCATTTTATGACTAAACTTTAAAGATATTTTGATCCTTTTTAAGTGAATTCAGCCTTACTGTCGTGAATATTATTCCTGCTGTCCTTAACTTAATTTTCATCCTCCAATAATTATATATTCATTAGGACCTTTTATTAGTATTTTTAAATTATATTTTATACATTTTTATTTCTGTTTCTTTATGACATTAATTCAAGGCCATACACTACTCTTCTGTATTGAAGTTTCACTTTACAAAGTGCTGATTTGCTAATAGACTAACCAATCAGGTCCTTGTCCCTTGGCCCTGTAACTGAATCTAGGCAAACAAATAGTGATTAAAAATTGACTCACCCACACATCTCATGCATAGCACTAAAATGTCAGCAGATTCTGGAATAAGATGATTAGCAATGCAAATGCCTCTCCTCTACCTGTGGTTTACAATAAGCAGAATAAACAAGGCCCAGATCTCTTGAGAACAGAGGCCCTCCAAAACTCTGCTCTAATGATTCTTAAGGACTAAAGACCTAGTTATCTAAATGCTTCAAAGATTCTGTGCATTTGCTCAGGGCTTATGTTTCTCTGTAAAAATCTTTCTTTACACTTATTTAAGCCGAGTGATTTCTTCTTTCTGCCCTTTGTGGCTTTAGTCACTCTCACATTTTGTTTACACACTGCATCGCACTCGTGCATTTCGCTGGCCATTCCCTTTAGCAGCGTGCCGGGTTCATCAGCAGACATTCGGGGTTTGTGAAATAGAGCTAGTGAATCTAGGCAGAACAGAACATTCCTTTGAATATGTTTATGAAGATGCTATAGGGAGCATAAGTTCTCAGTGAGAATAATTACAGCTAAACTCAGCCCATCAATTTAAAGACAAAGGAAAATACTATATTATTTCTGCATCAGAAATAGGGAAGATTAATGGCTCAGTTGCAGGAGTAGAAATAGGTGAAGGACTTTAGCTTCCACTGCCCATTTAATATATTATCCTCCCTGGTTTGGATGCTAATTAGTTTAATGAAATCCACTGGCATTCCCTATGATAGCTCTCTCTCTGTCTCTCTGTCTCTCTGTCTCTCTGTCTCTCTGTCTCTCTGTCTCTCTGTCTCTCTGTCTCTCTCTGTCTCTCTCTGTCTCTCTGTCTCTGTCTCTCTCTGTCTCTCTGTCTCTCTGTCTCTCTCTCTCTCTCTCTCTCTCTCTCTCTCTCTCTCTGTGTCCTAACCAAAATTTGAAAAGAAAATAGCATCTTTAAAACTATTGATGCAATATTTGTTTCTATGAGCTCCCTTTAAAATGGAAATAATTATCCATTCTTGATCAGGCAATGGCCCTGAAGCCGCCGTGCTTCTCCCTTCTCACCTGCACGCACAGTGTGTTGTGGAGGTGGGATTCTGTATGCTCAGCCTTATCTCTAAAACATAATTGGCATAGTGTAGATACCACAGTCACTGTAGCTAATCTTTTTAATCTTTCTCAGCCTTACTACAGATAACTATGACAACTTAGCAAGCAAAAAGTACACCCAACCCCCATCCCACCCAGGCAAGGGAAGGAAGAGGGAGTGTCTTAAAAACGTAATTAGTGTATCCTAAAAAATACATGAGAGAGAGCTATATGTGGCTGTCTTCTAAAATAGGAGAATTTTAAATTGACTTTGCCCTAGAGATAAAACTAATGTTTTTGATTCGTTGGAGTTTGCATGAAAGCAGGAACAACATATTTTTATGTCCCTGGAGAAATCTTCACGTTCTATCTGTGCCTGTAACATGCAGATTGGAAATAGTCTATTATTTGAGGCTTGCTACCAAGGGTAGCAAAGTAAATTTGTGCCAAAGTGTCAATGAAAGTAAGAAGTTCACATTCCTCTCATATACTATAGCTATTATGAATGGAAAATCATCTTTTACTATGTAAGATAATGTAGTGGTAAATTTATTTTCCCAGCTTTTAAAGGAAAATAGCTTCTTCATTCGTATGATACATCTGGACAACAGTTTCCCCTCATTCCACTGCTCCCAGCTCCCTCCACATATCTCTTATCCAGATCTACCCTCTGTATGTGTTGCAGACCTCCATGAGATGAGAGCCAAACAGGACAAATCAAGATATAATAAAACAAGGTGAAAGCTCTCACATCAAGGCTGGGCAAAGACACCTAATGTGATGGAAAGAATCTCAAAATCAGGCAAAAGAATCAGAGACCCACCTGCTCCCGTTGATGGGAGTCCATGAAAGCACCAAGTTATCAGCCATAGCATATATACAGAGCACGTGGTGAAGACTCGTTCAGGCCCAGTGCTTCCTGCTCAGTCTCTGTGAGGCCGTGTAAGCCCTGCTTAGTAGATTTGGTGGGTCACACTGTCCTGGTGTCCTCCACCACACTAAGTCCTAGAGTCTTTCCTTCCCTTCTTCTATAGGACTTCAAAGGGGGAAGGACCCAATGGGAAACTCCAATTTAGACCCTTTCTGTGCTTAACGTCTTTCTATGGGGCTCTAAAGTGACTCCCTTCTGTTCCTGGAGTAAGCCTATCTGCTGATGACTGCACAAGGCGTAGGTCTATGAGTATAGCAGAATAGCATTGATTTTTTTGGTTTTCCTTGGTTTATTATTTTGTGTGGGCACCTTGTTCATATGGAAGCCAGAGCACAGTCTCTGGGGTCTTTTCTCAGGTGTTATCCACTTTTATTTTTTGAAATGGATCTCTCATTGTTAGATAACTCAGCAAGTAAGGTAGACTGGCTGACCATTGAGCGCCCAGACTCTACCTTTCTCTGCCTCTTCAAGGCAGGCTTTATAAACATGTATGATTCTTATAAAAGTATGCTTTTTAATTTAGGATAAGTCCCCCAACTTGCAGGGTCAGCAATTTAAAAACTGAGCTATTTCCCCACCCATGATGTTTAATTTTATTAGAATATATTTTCTTATTGATAGTTGATATGCACATTTTTGTTCAATAGTATTAGTTATGGCTGGACTGTAAAAATTTTTAGAGATAATTTTAAAAGTTTATTTGAGCAGTAAAGCTGTATATGAATAGTTAACTGGCTTAAACTTTCATGGTTGGATCTATGATCAGTACAGTGTCAGCGATCTGTTACAGTCTCTCCATAGGTATTTTTAGTTTTTCATATTTGATGAATGAACCTAGGAGTCACTTTTCATAAACTCTAAATCACTATTGGATACTCGTATAAAGAGAAGTTTATTTAGTTAAAAGGCAAATTTTATATATGTATATGAATATTCTGCATATTTTAACCGCCTTTAAATTAATTTTTCATCCCATCCGATGTATTATATTTTATCCCAAAGATATTTGAAAATAAAATAAAACCATTTCTATATCAATTCCAAGGGCTAGAGAGGTCACTAAAATCCAACTATTCATTTCATACCTATAAAACAACTTACCATTGTCAGAGTGAAGTTTTACTTTCTTCACAATGATCACAGGTGCGCGGACAGCCTGAGAGGTGTGCAGCATTTCCTACTGAGGTAAAGAAGGAGAGTCCACAAGGCAGGAGGGGTCAGTGCTGACGTCACTGCCTCCCCTACAGAGAGTCTGTATTAGGAATGTTTTGGCAGGCAAAGTATTGAAATTCCAGTTTGCCTAAAACTCTGTGGATTCAAATTTATGCTGTTTGAGGATAGAAGGCACCTTGTAAAAGACATGGAAACTAAATGAGTGAAGGAGTTGGCATATGGAGAGTAGAACAATGGAGAGGGGAGCGCAGTGTCACTGGCAGCTAAGGCCTGAAGTGGTGTTCACAGCATTTGCTTTGCTCTACTCTGTGTGTACCTCTCCTGAGTGTCATGATATCTCTCTGTTGACTGTTTCTGCAAAGGGCTTAAATACACTCAGATTCCTACTAAATACATCAGAACTTTCCTTACGCCATTTCCACCTCCAGCTAACATCTATCTCCCATTATTCCCCATGCACAGCTGCCAGAGTTTGATGTGAATATGTGAATTGTCTTCACCATGCATGCACACCACAGCATTAATTCACTTAACCCTGAGAAGATTCATAGGCATGTTGCAAGTGAAATTATGTAATATACCCTACTATGTTACCTCTCTCTCTCTCTCTCTCTCTCTCTCTCTCTCTCTCTCTCTCTCTCTCTCTCTCTCTCTCTGTTCAATCCGGAGACTTATTTTCTAAGATACTAAAATCCAAGCCTATGACTTAATAAATGTTTAATGTGAGATGGTAAGGGACTAGAGAGATTGAATAGAATGTAAGTCATGTGAGTTAAGGTCTTGCACAAAACAAACTAGAAAATATGAGATGTGTAAGCCACCACTCTTACCTTGCTCTGAGGAACAAAATGGTCCTTTGAGCTTTGTTTTCACCCTGAGATGAGGCTGTCTGTACTCAGTACTTACTGCCATGGACATATGAGACAGTTATTTCAGAATCTCATCGAGTTCTTTTAGGGTATCTTACAGCTACAATTCATTTTTTTATTTAAAATTTTAACTAATGACTTTTCTTGTATGAAAGCTACACTGATCACAGTCTACCAAGACTGTAAACTCAGGATTTTTCTAGAAATGTTTACTTGAATTTCTCTTTTGTAACATTCTGTTGTCTAGTGTCATGAACTCAAACTCCTGTAAAGATAACTTGTTTCCTTTGGGAAATTACATTAACAAAACAAACAAACAAACAAAAAACCAAAACAAACAGAAATACTGCGAG
This sequence comes from Rattus norvegicus, assembly GCF_021556685.1. Lineage (NCBI taxonomy): Eukaryota > Metazoa > Chordata > Mammalia > Rodentia > Muridae > Rattus > Rattus norvegicus. The sequence goes on along the minus strand of NC_141542.1, from coordinate 85,367,181 downwards.
GCCCTTCACTGCTTGATTCTTCTCTTTTCCTTATATATTTCAAATTCTGTCAAAATATTATGATGTGTGGAAATTGCTTTCTCTTTGTGAGATTGGACCATTAGAGCTAAAGGTCAACACTTTGGGGAAATGTATTTTAAAAAAAACCTTTATATTTTAAGACCTGCACTGATTCAAATTAAAACTATATTAGAAGTTGAGTCACAGACTCTTCTCTTCTTTGATTTCTATCACAAGACAATTAATATTCCATTTATTTTCGCATCTCCCTCATACTAACCACAAATCATCTCGACAACTTGGATGCTTTCTCCGGGGCTTTACACCACCTTTGGGGAATATTTTCAAATCCTAGAATTTTATGAATCTTGCCCATCTGAAATGATCACCTCCATGATGAATTCCTTAGAAATGTATCCCAGGAGAGAGCTTGGCATATAGCAAATAAGCCAGGAAGAATTTCAATAAAATTAATGTAGTAAGTGTGGGAATAACACACAAGAGTTGTTTTGAATGTTACATGCCTCTAGTGCATAGAGAAGCACGAAGTCAAATGTCAGTTACTTTCAGTACCTTAAAAAAAGCCACCTAGAATTAGAACTCTTGAAATCCTACTGATTTTCATTGTCAGCCTGACTTCTTCATGGTAACAATCATGGTGAGTGGGAATAGAATCTATAGGGGATTCTTCTTCCCTGATTATGTTGCTTCTGAGGTGCATGTAAGACAGAGACAAGCGTTTGCAGAAGCTTTTCTAAGGTTTGAGAATTCCATATAGCTTTTAACTTTGATTTCTAATTTGCTTAAATGAAAGAGAAATATTCAACAATGCTTTCTTTCATAAAAATTTAAAGCTAATGACTGACCTTTGTGTGTGGCCATATTTTCTCTTGCAGAGTGCTTTATTTAAGGACAAACAAATCTTTTTCAATTGCCAATATCTAATTGGATTATGATATATAACTGTGAGGTAACTTTCGGGAGTTCATTTTTAGGAAATAAGTGGTTTTTCCATTATCTATCTGATAATGCACCACGATGTTTACTAATAACATGATCTATCATGTAAAAACAATCATATAGTACGATAAAGCTTCCAAGATAACATACAATGGCATGGTACATGGGTATCTATCATCTTTCCCACCTATTGTTTTAGAGGACCACAGTACAACCAAGTTGCATATCTTGGCTGACGTCTCAACTCATAGGTGATCAAGCCAAGATTCAAAGTAGGTCATACAGCTTCATGGTCTTCACTACTAATTTGACAGCAAACATAGCATATTAAGATGCAGTTCTCTCTGACCCATGGGTTATGCACTAGACCTAGGTCTGTGGATTTGGTTAGGTTAATAGTGGGTATTCTTAGTACTAATCTCATTTCCTTTTCCCACATGCATGGAGAAAAGTGATCACCATAATATTCTCATCTATTGAAAAGGACAGTAATAATATTCACCTCGTAGGGCTTTCATTAAGTTTAAATGAGCAAATATATTTCAGAACACATAGAGTGATGGTAAGTACTTGATAAGCAGAACCTAAATGACCACACTTTTATTCCTACGTAAGTCTTTATGGAGGACATACTTTTATTGAGTCTTGTCCTGTGAGAGGTTCTATTTGAAAAGTCTGCCCACCACTTTCACTTTCTAGAATATAGGAATTTTTTATGAAAAAATGCCACATGGATCCACATTTGTTAGTGGAACAAACAGAAGATGACAAATATGCTAACTCCCTATACACTGTCTTAGTGGAGTCACCCTTTCCTTATCTCATCAATAAACTTACTATCTATCAATGTTTATGCTTTTAAGAAAACGTTCTTCTCCATATATAACCTATCAAATGAGCACCTAGATAGACCTTGGTAGGAAAAATGATCACAAGTTATACTTTATTTTATTTCATTTTTATTCCTTTCTAGGACCTACCTCTTATTAGAAAACCATTTGCTTTCTAGTAAGAGACAGAAAGAGAATGAGTCCACTTGGGAGGAGATGTTGGGAGGAATTTGGGAATAGTAGAGAGATGGGAAACCGTAATCGGAGCTTATTAGAAGAAAAATATGTTTTAACAACAGGGAAAAAAGAAACATGGATTACATTCTTGTGCCTGCCTATTTAAATACATTTTGAAATTCACCTGCTGTAAACTATATGGCTTCTTTAAGCTTTTATATTCTTCTGATTTATGAAGAAATGTAAAAAAAAAGTTAGAATAGTTCTAGCCTCTTCAACTTTTGGACTTATATGCTTAGATGAATGTGAATTTGATATAATAGCTGATGCTAAAACCATCGGCATGAATCTAAGTGTAGGAAGCAGAAAGCATTCCTTTTGTAAGTCCTTAACCTCTTATTTATTTTTTTTAAGATTTATTTATTTATTATATGTGAGTACACTGTAGCAGTCTTCAGACACATCAGATCCCATTACAGATGGTTGTGAAGCACCATGTGATTGCTGGGATTTGAACTCAGAACCTCTGGAAGAGCAGTCAGTGCTCTTAACCACTGAGCCATCTCTCCAGCCCCCTAACCTCTTATTTATAAGCACAGAATAAGACCAGCATTAAACAAAGTTTTGTAATATCTTTATTATAGTATTTTTAATATTTTTAATATAAATAGGATTTTGATTTTATGTGACTAGACTTAGTATCCCCTTCTATAGTCATGATGGCATATTAACTACATTAACATATTCTTTGTAAAATATGTGCATACTGTAGACACACAATGATCAGAAATATATAGTTCCAATGTGACTATGTGCCCACAGTTAATAACCAGTAGCTCAAAGCCTGTAACCTAGAGCAGTAATCGATCTCCTAAGGTCACAGAGGTTCGGGGACTGAGATTGAACTAAAGTGAGTTTCCCATGTGTGTCTGTCACACAATTAAGAAGCAAACAGACACCAAGGGATGAGTCTTTGCATCTCTGATGATCTCCCACTGAACTAATAGGAGGCCCTTGCCTGGAGTTTAAAGTTAGATTTAATACATTTTTATTTGCCTCATTAACTTTTAAAATATGCTTTGAAGTTGTTTTCCTATTATAAAGGTAAATCGAGTTCACTAAAAAAGAGGGCACATAAAAAGACAAATTATTAAAATTTTCTATCTTTGCTTTGAGAATTTCATCCGATGTACTTTGAGCAGCTTCACCATCCTCCAACCCCCTCGCCCCCAACTCCTCTCATCTACCATCTGCCACGTCTACCACCTCCTTGCCCATTTCTAACTTAAGCATTTATGTTAGTCAGGGTTCTGTAGACTCACAGAATGTATGGAATGTCTCTCTATATTAACGGAATGTATTCTGATGATTTACAGTCTATAGTCCAACTATTGCAACAATGGGCAGCTATGAATGGGAAGTCCAAGAATCCAGTAGTTGCTCAGTCCCACGAGGCTAGTTGTTATAGCTGGTCTTCTGCAGAAGTCCAGATGTGCTGGCAAGTAAGTGCACTGGAAAAGGAGTGAATCTTCCTTCCTCCAATGTCCTTATATAGGCCTCCAGCAAAAGGTGTGCCCCAGATTAAAGGTGTGCACTACCATGCCTGAATCTGGGACTTGCTTTGTCCAGGTTAACCTTGAACTCAGTGATGTCCTAGCCTCATTCTCCTGAGATTAAAGGCATGTACTACCTTGCTTTCCAGGGCTTAAGCTTTTCATGGTCACTATGCCTCAAGATCTCCATGCCAAGACCCAGGTCAGAAACTTGTGTTTTCTAGCCTCAAGATCTGGATGTGTCATCCAATTCTGGATTGTAGTCACTCCAGATATAGTCAAGTTGACAGCCATTGCAACATTATTAATGTATTTTACTTGTTCATTTCTGTTTGTCTTTTCCTCTGTGTATTTAAACCACTGCTTTTGAAGTTGTAAGCATATTTGAACCAGTAGATTTTTAAAATTTTCATCTCTTTCATGCTATTCCCATTGTTATGAACTTGATATAATATCTCACTTAATAGAAGACATATAAAATTATATGGGAACCAACGAGGCTGGAAAAGGTGAGAAGTGTAAGACTGCAAATCAGTTTGTCCTCTTCCAAGTACATTTACAACTACAAGTACTATTACAGGGTAGTAGTAGTAGTTTTTTTATGAACTTAACACAGCTCCAAGCATACCTTGGGGAGAGAATCTCAAATGAGGAGTTGCATCCATTAGATTGCCAAAATGGCATGTCTGTTGGATCTTATCCTAACTGGAATGCCTAGCCCACTGTGGGCGGTCCCATCACTAATCAGGTGGGTCTGGGCTGTAAGAGAGAACTATTTGAGCATGCCCAAGGAACATGCATACCAGAGAACAGTTTCTTCCATGCTCTCTGCTTCAGTTTCTATTTCTGGTTCCCTCTTGAATGCCTGCCTTAAATTCCCTCAGTGATGGAACATGTCAGGACAGTTCAAGCCAAATAAACCCCTTTTCTCCAAGTTTATTTGGGTCCATGTTTTATCACAGCAACAGAAAGCAAACCTACTTTCATGAGAACCCAGCGAGTGTGGGTACAGGTATGACTGGCTGATGGTTTGAAACTGTTGTACTTTCTTGCCCATTAGAAGCAGAGGTTTTAAGTTTATGGTAAGATAACCTGAGGCTATGAAGAAGAGCGAAGTTTTGGTTACACACTTAACTCTTGTAAGGATATTTGTGTTTGCCACAGCCTTTCATCTTAACATCTCGGGGCACCATCTGCTGTCTCTTTACGGATTACCCCTTTGTTCATTTCATAGGAAAGACAACTCCTCTATGTGTTCTGATTTACTAGGTTTTACACACACACACACACACACACACACACACACACACACACACACACTTTGAACACTATAAAATCATGGCATCTTCTATTTACCAAATGTTGAGGGATGTATAGAACATGGTGCCTCCGCACGTCCCATCAGTCTTAGTTTTTGAGATATGGTCTATCACTGGGACTGAAACCAGATGCCCAGCAAACCCCAAGGAGTCTTCTGTACAGCTCCCCAGTCCTGGGGTCATTGGCACATGTTGTAGCCCTGAGCTCTTTCATGTGGCCATGAATCCAAACTAGGCCCTGTGTTTGTATCAAAGGCACTTTACCAAAGAAGCTATTGTTCAAGTCCCCGATTAGTAGATTTTTAGTTGAACAAACATCTAAAAAAGGGAGCGATAACTAGGAAATATTGAGATATACTTGCTATTAATTTAGGGTAGGGCTTTCAGAAAGGAAATAGTATATCCAATGGCATGTTAGCTATCTTTTAACCATTGAAATAAATCTCCAAAAAATATGAGGAGAAGGAATAGCGAAATTAAACAGGACCCAAGATCCTATTTTCTTATAGGAAATGGTTATTCATTCCTCCAGTACATGAAGTACAGCTTCATGGGACACATGTAAAAACCTGAGGCTGATCCAAGTCAGAAGGATTAAGTTGGGGGTGTTCAGTGCATTAGTATTTTGGTTTAATTGCTTCTAGATAAAGAATAATATTAAGGCATATGTAGTACTGTGGGAGGACCCAGGGTCAATATTCCAAAGGTGGAGTCAGTTTACAGGAATATATAAGCCTCACAATAGGGTGCTTGTATACCTAGCTTGAACTGCCTATCATTGAAGCTACAGTGAATTCTGGAGGCTGTTTAAAGCTAGAAACCTCTGGAGTATTTTTTTTCCGGGCGAAGGCTCTGTCATGGGAATACATAGAATTATTAAAATTGTCATGCATCAAGTAGATTGCAAGAAATATAAAGGATGGCATAGTTAATGTGATAGCTATGATTACAAATAATAGCCTCATGAATTAACATTTGCTGTAGATTGCAATGCATTTGTGTTTCTTCAAGGTTTTATCATTAGAGGAGAGTTCATCGTACTTGTTCAAAGAGAAGTTCATCAAAGTTCGATGATTTCTGGACGAACTGTTTCCCAGACTGACTGTAATCTAATGGCTTTGCTCATTTGTGTGCAGCTTAAGTGCTGACTGCTGCAAAGGGAGCTACAACATCTGACCAGGCCTGGTGGGCTAGCAAGGACACCCTTCAAAAGACAGCAGACTTTAAATGGGCATATCCGGGTAGTTTGCATGGCAGATCTCTCATGAACCTGCTCTAAGCAAACCACTCTCAAAAAAGATGTGTCAGGCCAATTAGAATATCCACTAGACATTACTTTAAAAGGTGTTTCTCTTCTCTCATTCAGATGAAACAAACAGAACAGAAAAAAACATATTTCCAAACATGTTTATAGGCAGTGAAATAAGGAAGGAAAAACTCATAACTAATTAGCAATACAAACATTCGTTAATTGTTCGCTGGGTTTCCTTATCCAAAGTGTGAAGTAGAATCTTAAATATTCACTTGATTTGCAAGCTTTTTTCTTTACAGCTTCAATTTCATTAAATGCTTATATGAAGAAATTAGTCATTAAAATGTGGCTTTAAAAGTTAATTTAAAAATGTGAGATCAGGTCAGTGTTTGTATACAGTTTTTATTAGCTTGTAATTTATTTCTCTATTTTCTTTTCTTTGCAGAATTAATAGTAATGTAGACTTGTACTAGCAAAGAAATATAATTTTTACTGTTGTTATTTCAGAATTTTTTAATTAAAGTTTCAGGATTTGACAAGCAATTTTGTTTTGTTTTGTTTTTAATATATCTTTAATATCTTGAATCAATAATATTAATAATACATGGCCACTCTTCTGATTCCTTCTGAGAAATGTTTAGACAAAAGGTATACAAACTTAAATTTTAATGGGGTATTGTCAAATAATAACCCTTTTAGGACTGCTTAGAGCATTTGATGGTCCTCCACAATCCCTTTTACATAAACGGTCAGTGCTAATAAAAAACTAATTGAAATAAATGCTTTAATTTGATTGGTTTAGAAGCCAGAACACACCAGTTATCATAGGCTTACACTGGAATCTGACTAAGGGATTAATCTGTTAATACCTTATAGGGTTACTAATGGAATGAGCTAACCTGATATCAAGAATTCTGCTATCATTTTGTTATTTATAACACTTAGTAAATGATGGTAGTAATATTACTAGATTGATCCCAGATGCCTATAATACATGAGGATGATTTTATTTCAAAATGATTCATGCAAGATGGATTAATTAAGCATTTGTATGGACCAGTGTGCCATTAACCTCAGAGCTTAAACCATGACCCTAATGAACAGTATTCTTGCTATAAGAAACTCAAATTTCTGGGCTGGGCTGGAGAGATGGCTCAGCTGTTAAAGGCTAGGCTCACCACCAAAAACAGAAGAAACTCCAAAAGAAGCTGGAAGGATCAGTGTGAACAACAACAGAAATGTAATAAGGGAAAAAAAAGCATGTGTGTGCCTCTCTCTCTTCTCTCTCTCTCTCTCTCTCCCCCCCCCCTCTCTCTCTGTGTGTGTGTGTGTGTGTGTGTGTGTGTGTGTGCGCGCGCGCGCGTGCACGCTCATTGATGTGCAAAGAAGGATATGTCTTCATGTCTTCTCTGCTCTTTTGACTCACCCTTACAGATAGGGTTTCTCACTGAACCCTGAACCTGCCTTATTTGTCTTCCTGACTCTGTCAAGCCCCATCCACATTTCAAGCTTTAGGACTAGGTATGTGCCACTCTAGATCTTACTTGTGTTCTGGGGCTCTAAACTCAAACTCATTTCTTTATGTTTCTGCATCAAATGTGTTTACTGATGGAGTCATTGCCCTGGCCTTAGGAAAAAGTTTTGAAGCAAGAATTTCCATGTAAAGAAATCAAATGATAGAAGTATAATGGCCTATCTAATTAGACTGGTAGTCTAGGGTAGGCCTCTGGAAGGCCACACACACACACACACACACACACACACACACACACACACACACACTCCAGGTTCAGTGAGAGACCCTGTATCTAAGTGTAGGGCAATAGAACATTAAGAGTACATTAACTGTGTCCCCTACACACCCATGAACCCATGAATACATGCTCACATGTGTGCATGTTCATTCACACATACAGATTCAACCCTCAAAAGCAAATAATAGGAAGATAAGTCAATTTTAGACACAGGATGATATTAGGACAACAAAATGATCAAAACAGATTAGAGATGACAATATAATAAAACAATTGTTCCAAGTAATAGTTTGATACCTTAGTCAAAGCATGTACATTTAGTGTTTTTTCTAAATGATTCTCAATGTAGTTCTATGAAATATTGTTACTGAATCCGGTAAACACTTGGAGAAATTGAAATTTAGAGAAATTAAACAAATTGCCCAAGGTCATGAGTAGCACGCCGATTCGAGGACATTTAAAATGTATATACAATATTTTCGTTTCCTAACAGTGTAGAGTCATGTAAGAGTGAAATTTTTAAGAATGTGGTGATGCATGCTTAGAAACAGCAAATGCAAGGATAGAAGAGAAAAGCAAATGCAAATACTTGGATCTAAAAATAAGAAGGTAGCCTCCAGGCTCCCCATTTGGAGCTCTTTGTGAGAGGGCAAATTTTCACCTCTCAAGCTGTGTGAAGCTGTGTGGAGTGCTGAGCTCCTGGAAAAAGTCACACAGAAACCCAGCAGAGTGAGGATTGTTAATAGATTTTATTAATTCACAACACATTTGTTAAGTGCTTCCTCTATGCCAGGAACCATGATGATGGGCTATGGCAACAAACCCTAATGAAAGAATTACAACTGCAGAATGTCGTTAGTGGTTGGTAACATTAGTCACATTATTATAAGTGGTGTTCATTGGTTTGTATACATTTATTTACATGGTCGACTTATGTCAGAATAAATCATGTGTGTTTCTGGGTTATTTGCTTTGAGAAAAATATTGTTGTATTTGTAAGTCACGTAAAACAGATACTGGGAACTTGTTCCGCGGATTGTATGTTAGTAATGACTTGTAGAGTATGTATTCTCTCAATGTCATAAATAACAGCCTCATAGACAAAGTTTCTTTGTTGAATATTGCAGCAGCAAGAATTGCCTGCATGGAGGCACACACCACGCCTTTCCTGAGACAGGTGTTTAAGGGAAACAGGCAGCTCTAAACTCATTCTGTTTGTGATTAATGGAAACCTGCCCGACAGGGTCATGGGGAAATATAAATACTCTTGTGACTGCTTGAGTCCAGCAGCTCTGTTATGGAAAAGTTGGAGTTTTATTACTCTTTGTATTGTTTTGTTTTTGTTTTGTTTTGTGTGTGTGTGTGTGTGTGTGTGTGTGTGTGTGTGTGTGTGTGTAGAGACTGTGCACCAAGTTCAAGAATCTAACTAGGTGAAAATGCCTACAATCTTATTTTTTCAAACTCAATATTTCTAAAGTTTGAAGAGAAGATACCATCCCTTCATTGCTTTGATGTTTTTGCCTCTACCTGGTTTCGTGCAAAGGGAGGTAGCTTTACTAGAAATTAAGTTCCTGAGAATGTCCTCAAGTAAATCTTATTTTTGGCATTTCATCACTGAATTAAGTGCCATCTGATACTAGGCAATAAATTTAGCCATCCTAAGCCTTGGTTATTTTATACATAAAATTAAATAGAACTAAACTTGCTAGATCAAACAGGGAATTGTTGGCAGTGACAGGAATGTAATTCCTTCAAATCAAGGACAAGTTATTGTATTGGCATATGTGTAATAGAACCTTAATAAAATATTAAGTAGGAAATATGAATACTATATGAACATTGCTTTCCTCTCTCTTTCCTCCCTATCCTAATGTTATTGTCTTTCTCAATTTTTATCTTTGCATACTATCTTCTACCAAGTAATGAAGAATATGGGCGACAAGTGTTTGCTTCAATATTCAATATATTTCTGTTAGAATTTCTGAAACAAGACTGAATTCTTTTGTTGACATTCTTTTCCACAAATAATTTCAATGCATGAATTTGATTGAGCCTGGATCCTATCATTTAAGGAATGTTGATAGACATCCTTGATACACTGCATCAGATGTAGGGGATGGAGGAGGATTTGACAAGTTCCCTAAGCGAAGCTCTGGTAAAACTCAGTGGGAGTCTAGCAGAACCTGTTCTATATATATCCTCTTACAAAAACTGAGGTTGCATTGAGCCTTATTGATGCATTGGCCTCCACAGATGGAGCTGATTTATTTTTGAAAGAAAGCATATAATTGAGGGCTTGCATAGAGTTTCAAATTATCATTATAGCAGGAAACATGACATCAGGCAGCTGGGTGAAGGAGCCGGTGCTTACAACCTAAGACACATAAAATGCAGGTGGATAAAAGGAGATGGGGTCTGGTATGGGCTGTGAAACTCCAAAAACAACTCCTAGAGTTGTCTCCTCCAACAAGGCCACACCTGCTAATCCTTCACAAAGAGTTCCACTAACTGCTGGCTAAGCGTTAAAATGTATGAGCCTATTGAAGCTGTTTACACTCAAATCACCATACTAGAGGATGAAGAAAAAACAGCCAGAGGGATAGACATGCAAAACAAAACAATAAACAAAACAAAACAAAAAAAGAGCTTGTTTTGGATGGAGTAGGATTTCTGATGGAGAAACTTTAGCAGCTTGGAAGCTTGGTGTATTAGTTTATAGAACTGAGCAGAGAAGTGGAGGCTGTGTTTCGAGATGGGTGAGGAGCTGAGCTTTTGTTACACACAGATAAAAAGGGAGGTAGGGTTTATGATATACAGATGGATCAAGGAGCATGTTTAACTGAACTTGATAGGAACAGTCTTTGTAGGGGAGCTGTTGTCAGGCAATAAATATCCAGGGATGGAAAACCATTACAAGTTATGCACATGTTATCCACATACACTCAGGGGCCAAGAGGAAGATTTTAACATTTCCCTTTGAGCCTCATCCAGAGGGAAGGTTTTGCTGCCCTTCCATGGGCTGGGGCTATAAAGTCCTTGATATGGCTGTGTCCCAGTCAACAGTGCACACTCACTAAAGCCTCTGCTCCCCCAGGGCTTCCTCCACTACCTACCATATTGTGTGTGTCCTTGGAACCCTGTCATTTGTTACTACCGTATGGTTGGCATTGTCTGCATGGTAAGAGTTGATGTTATCATATATTAAACTCATTTCTTATGCTATCAATTTAAAAACTTGCTTGGATACCAAAAACCTTCACTAGGAATACATAGTTAACATTTCTGATATACTTGTGTTCAATATATATTAATAGATAATATCATTTTAATGTAGCATTAAATAAAATCCCTGAGAATATCTTAGCTCTTTGTTTCAAGCTTAATCTTTTAAAATTAAAATCTCATTTTATATTCCTATTATTTTATAGTTTTGATAGGAAGATTTTCAATATGTATTTATAATAAAATTAAATAAAATGTATATGTATTAATAATATTTAAAATATACTACTAATGATATTTAAAGTCTAACACTACTCTTTGGAGAGGTGTAAGACTCTAGGTGCTAACGGGGTGCTAATGACAGGGTCAGAATTTTACATAAACGAATGGGTAGACATTGGATCATCCCCTGGTACAAAAAGCATTTTATTTTTCACATATTTGGATTTAGTGGTAAAAAATGTGTGTGTGTGTGTGTGTGTGTGTGTGTGTGTGAATGTGTGTGTGTGTGTGTGTGTGTGTAATTTCAACTCACACATTTCAAGAAAAAAAACATTCATGAATGTAAAAATACCCAGTATAATAATAAGGCATTTATGAATGTGAACTAGATTGTTGGGGGGAGGGTGGCAATGGGGGGAGGATGGGGAGGGGAACACCCATAAAGAAAGGGAGAGGGGAGGGGGATGTTTGCCCGGAAACCGGGAAAGGGAATAACACTCGAAATGTATATAAGAAATACTCAAGTTAATAAAAAAAATGTATTTTAAGACATCTCAAATACAATATATTAGTGGACAGTTTTTGAGCTATTAGAATGCAGAAGAAATAATGTAGGCAAGAAATAGCATCTATAAAACATTTAGCTTGACCATGAGATACAGACCTGAGGCAATGGGGGGTGTGCATCGAGGAATGAGGCAGCCAGTAACCCCGAGCTTGAGATGCGAGACGATGTAAGGGGTCGGAAAGGAAGATGCCCATGTCTTCTCCGCTCTCGCCATCCCTCACTGTGACTGAGGATTCGCCAACATGTACAGCACTTGTGAAGCTTTGCACATGACGAATATCACCCAGATTATAAACATACGGCCAAGGTTGTATACTCAGCAATGACAGCAATGATGTCCTTTCTAACATCAGTCTTCTGAATTAGAGGTCATTTAGAAAGAAGTGACTTTACAACCTTCAAACCATAAACATGATAAAATATATTTTAAATGGAATAAGACTTTTTATTATGTCTTTTCAAGAAAACATTTTTGGGTGGTTGTGTTCTTTTTCACATTTTGTGGGCTACTTTAGTGTATCATCTCTATTTTTTTTTAAGACGAAGATATCTTATTACACCTCTGTGTTTTATATAAGTGGCAAATCTAGATCTAATTTCGCATTTCCTATTATTTTTCACTAATAATCCAGCTTTTCTTGATGGGCAACCCAGCATTGTTGTTTACTCCTTTGGTAATATTTTGAAGTAGTGTTCACAATAATTTATGCAACAGTGTTTTTATTGTAATTTTCTCTACGTGAGATGAGAACAAGAAGGAAGTTGCACTGATCTCATGGACAAGGCTTCCCTTCCTCTATGTCTTTCCTTCCCTTTGTGCCTGGGGTTGCCCCTTACAGCTTACCTATGGCTGACACATGCACATCCACACACGGGTGAGCTCATTTGATTCATAAGTGGGTAACTTCATTACCTTAGTCACTTTTGTTTCTATTTCTCTCTAATGTGTCGAGTTGTCTGATAGACATGGATAAAGCAGAATTAAGTGATAATCTTATGCAGGCACTCATTTGTCTGCGTATTCACTTTTCTCACACATGCGTGCAATCAGCTGGCCAGTATTTGTACTTATGGAATGGGAAGCTTATTCCACTTACACAAGATTCAGTTATAGTGAGACATTTCCTGCAGATGAACCATACAGAAGAAATGGAAAACTGAAGGTATAAAGGTACTTTATAAAGATGTATATTGTCACAATTAAAGTATTGAAAACCAGGAGTGTAGGCTAAACTGTCATCCCTTGCTACCTCTCTGTTTATAGATTTGTTGATATTGAGGAAGGAATAAACATTAGCACGCTTCTATCTTCAACAGTTCTCTTAATCAATCAATACTTAAGAAATTTATTTATGTAGTTGATCATATTATCATGATCGTGTGGCAGAGTAATTTTGAAATAAATCTTAACATTTTTATTTCTTATTAATTTATAAAAATTAAAATAAAATTATATCATTTTGTCTCTTCTTTTTTCTTCCCTTTCTATGTCTCCAAATCTCCCCATACCTACCCATTCCCTCTCAGGTTCTAGGTCTCTTTTTCTTGTATTATTTATTGATATACATACATATATATGTGTGTATGTACATATTTACATATATAAAACAGCTATATTACTTATATGCATAAATCCAACTTGCTGAGTCCATTCCGAGTTTCTTGTCCGTATATAATTCAAGGATGATCACTGGCATTGAATAACCACTTAAGGGCACTCATCACTAAGAGAGGTAATCCTCCCTGTTTCACGAGTCATTACGTACATGCAGCGCTTTGGCTAAGGATGGGACCCCACAGGATTTCTTCTTTATACTTAATCTGTCTATTGATATTGTCATTCTTCAGATCTTGTCTAGGGAGTCATAGTGTTGAGCTATCATGGGCGTACCTTCTACAAGACACAGTCTCACACCAGGCTTCCTCTTGAAAGCATTCTTTCCCCTCTTCTGCTTTTTCCAGAAAGTTAGGTGCATGAGTTGAGCTGTCAGTGTATATATTACTGGGGCTCCCATTACCCGTTGATCTCTGCAGTATGATATGCTGTGGTTTTCTGTAATGGTTTTGACTTGCTGTAAAAATAAGCTAATTATTCCCTCTTCTATCATACTTACTCGTGGCAATTTTCTGGTTCCTTAGTATGTGGAAACTCCCATATTAGTGCCCTTTTAAAATGTCATCTGTTTATGTCTTGTTCTACTATTCATATAGTAATGAGGGTCCTGAAATTCAAGGCCTAAGAAACCTTCCTGGCATCTACTTATCCCTATTTTTCTATCTGTGGCCATTTATCTTTGCTTGTTTTTATGGCTCTTTAGAAGGTTTCCAAACCATTGTCTTTGAACTATGTTAAATTATTTTTAAATGGTGGATTTAATGAAACATTTGATCATATTTTTCATGAAAATCAAAGTATACTGATTACACTGCACCCCTTTCCTCTTAGTCTTGGAAAGTGGACTATGTTTGGTGTAATTTAATTTTTATAGATCCGTCTATGCGTTTATTTTTTATACGTCTTCACTTATAGTCCCTCTATATGCCAATGCCTTATTCTCATGACTCTTATTTGTGTCAACAAAAATGATATGATGTTACTTCTTAAATGAGTAGGGCACCTGTTTATCAGTATTGTCAATGAACATACATGTTCTAATATAAAATTTCATAAAACAAATGAGCACAGTAGACATCAGCAGACACTGCTTGCTTATGGCTAGAAGAAGTGCACATAAGCAGGTGACTCTTCTGGGACAGCAGCCTTGCGTCCGTGCAAGCACTTGCTACTCACTAGTACGTTCACTTTTTGCCATGTAATTGGCTTTACATGGAATGCTGTTACAGCTTTGGAAATATAAGAGATTTTTGTAAAATTCCTAAGATCATGGCCAAGAAAGTTCTTCCCTTCAGGCTTCTAACATGGCTATTGGAACCCATTTTGGAGAAAATTGCTACTCTTACAGAAAGTCAAAAGTACTTTGAAAAACTGCAGCTCTTTCCTCCCATAATGATGGTCTTTAATAAAAATGCCATATTCTAATACCCACATATGCCATTTTACTATGCCAACGTATGCAAATGCTCTCATAAAATATCATTTTATAGTCATCTTTATTTCCCAATTTCTTTGCTCAGAATCTTCATTTATTACTTTAATTTTAACATCATTTGTACAATATTGCCACATTTAACAAGCAAATAAAAATCTCCTTGAATTCTTCTCCTTGTTTCTTAAAAATTAAACACACAAGACCGTTTAGGGGGAGAATTTAGACAAATACAAGTATATAAATATTTAACAATTTTTACTTAAGCAACTTCATTGGCTTATGTGTAATCTGGAATTAAAGAGGGAAGTTTAAAGTTATGCTTTTCTGCATGGATATAATATGGGCTCTTAGATGCTAAACATTCCCTTTGGATGAGAGCTAGGCCTTAAAAGCAGCTGTATCAGAAAAATGCCAGTGACTGCAAGCACTTCATAAATATAAAAAATTGCCTTGGTTTTCTCTTTAAGGTATTCATGGTTTACTGTTATAATTATTCCCGGGATTCTTTCTTAGGTAAAGTCAACACTCGGTTATACAGTGCCTCACTATATAAACAACGCTAAGGATGCCTGCAGCTTGCCAGATAAAGTCCTTCATACTTGTCTGTTATTACTACCTATGAGGAGGAGCAGCATATAAAAACTCCAGAGCTTGACAGCCACTCAATTGCATGCATTTCTTCTTAACTTCCCCTGGAAATATAATGTTCTATATAGCTTTATGCATGTAGGGTTGTAAATGTTTACAAAATCCATTGCAGTCAATCCAAGCAGGGCCCAAACTGCACTGTTCTTCTGTGTGAGATGCAGAAAGGTAAACTTTTAAGGCTGTGGTTGTTGAAGACCCATTCACAAGGACTTTTCCCTTCATCAGTCGGTATGTGTCTGTAAATTATTATTTTACACTGAAGGTCAGGCAGAGGCTTCGCTGACATGTGTAACACCGGTAGCAGTTAGATGATGTGGGAACTACGTGATTATTGTTGATACAAAACCAGAGCTGTGCCCTTACTTTGTATTACTAAGTTATTACATGAATTGTCCTCCAGCAACATCTCTACTGAAATATATTTTAAATTATACTTCCTTGGCTGATTTTTAAATAGCTCAATGGGTTAAGACAGTTACTTCTTTGTGTGCCTTGTATAATGTATAATTATTATAGAAAGTTCCAGAACTGTACACAGAGTCACTCAGCACAAATATTTAATTGAGTGTGTGTCTTATAACCTGCAGGCTGAGTGCAGCTTTATTGCTCACTGACAGACAGTGGGCTCCCACCCCCACCACAGCCCTTTTTATTTGCTTCAGCAATTGACTTACAGAAAATGTCTCTACTTAATCAACATAACCTTCTCCAGCTCTCTGAAAACCCTTGCTCTGTGAGCCATGAATGTCAGAAACATTTTATAACTTCTTGTGGAGGCTTTTGTACTACGATGAAAAGACAAGAAGTTGAGGTGGACACATCTTGTCTAACGCTGACATCAGAGCACGGATTGATGTTTTCACTCTAAACTGGCAAGGGCCGAGGATAGAGAATATTCCAAAGAATAATTTTAGGAGCATCTGTAAGGGGCCTGTTGAATGATCACAGAAATACACAGACAGAATTCAATTTAAGTGGATGTCTCAGAACATCTCAGATTAGACATTTTCCAAATAGAATAAACCAACATTTTGACGGTTCAGAAATGATGGGGAGGGAACCAATGAGAGGCTGTCTCTGGTTTCACAAAAGACAGAGAAATACTGAATATAGTTTCTAAAATACCAGTGATATAACCTTTCAAATATTTCCTTTTTTTCTTTTTTAAAAGGTTTATTTATTTTATTTAAATCAATACACTGTCACTCTCTTCAGACACACCAGAAGAGGGCATCAGACCCCATTACAGACGGTTGTGAGCCACCATCTGGCTGCTGGCAATTGAACTCAGGACCTCTGGAAGAGCAGTCAGTGCTCTTAACTGTTGGGCCATCTCTCGGTCCTCTGATATTCCTTAATGTAAAGAATCAACTTTTAGTCTTTGTCATTTATAATAAAACGAGAACCCATTGAGGCTGTGTCTTTTAATGTGTGCTACATAAAGGGGCACTAGTTTAGCTTCGTTGGCAGGGAGGACCTTAGCCGAAATACCCAACAGAGGGGAGATAGAACCTGCAGAGACCATATCCAGCGGATAGGCCCGGCCCCTGATTGAGCGTTGGGGCCACCCACCCACCTCAAAAATACTAACCCAGAATTGCTCCTGTTAAGGAGTGAAGCAGAAAGTGAAGGAAACGCCATCTACTGACTGCTCCACCTAAGGATCCATCCCATCTGCAGATACCAAAGCCAAGAAGTGCTGAAGCCAAGAAGTGCTTGCTCATAGTAGCTTGGTATAGCTGTCCCCTCAGAGGCCCTGCCAGTGCCAGACCGATACAGATGCAGATGCTTGCATCCAACCATCAGACTGAGCATGGAGATCCCAGTGATGAAGTTAAGACAAGGACCGTAGGAGCTGAAGGGGTTTACAATTTCATAGGAAGAACAACATATCAACCAGCCCGAGATACCCCAAAGTTCCCAGGGACTAAAACAGCAACCAATGAGTACACATGGGGTGGGGAATCTAAGGCTCCAGCTGGATATGTAGCAGAGGATTGACTTATCTGGCTTTACTGGGAGGGAAGCCCCTTGGTCCTGTGGAGACTTGACCTCTCAGAACAGGGATATGCTAGGGCACTGAGGCAGAAAGGGAGAAACCTCATAGAGGCAGGGGGAGAGGGAGGAGATAGGGGGCTTGTGGAGGGGAAACTACCAAGGGTGATAACATTTGAAATGTAAATAAATAAAATAATCACTAAAAAGTGAAAAAAAAAGAGAGGCCTATGAATCTTCAGTGCTTTAAGAGGACAAATGTGTAAATAATGGACATACAGAGTGTATGTCCATCATCACAGGACAATATTCTGCGTGTATGTTATTTGGGAAAAACAGATTCTCTACTCCTTTAAAAGTTATTAAACTACCTTCATCGAATGCAGTATCAGGTTAGGCCTGCTTTGTAAAGGATCGAAGATCTGTACTAGATTCCTTTATTTGCAGATTTGGGTTTCTTACTGATATATGAGTAGAATAAAATGTGGACATACATTTTTTATGCCTATAGTATTTATAACAATTATTAGTAAACATTTCATCATATAATACTCATTTGTAAATACTGGACAGTAATTAGCTTCTAACTGTCTATCATTAACTAATAGAATAGAATGCTTTGTGCATTCAGTAAAGGAAAACTTAGGAAATGAGAATCTAGATAAAAATTATATTTTAAAAAGTTCTTCTATGTCAAGGTAATGCCAGTAAGCTTTTTGCTTTGATTTAAATACTTCATCAAATATACTTACCAGATACAAAGATGAGTAACTCAAAGCATCTATAATAGCACTTGTATGCTTAGCAATTATTAAATCATCCGAACTTGTACGTTATTATCAATATTAATGTTTTGAATAATAGGTTTTAGAGCTTTATCTCAAGAGATAAACTACAAAGGTAGCCATTTAGCAATTTCCATCCAGAGCACAGGTCTGACAGTCACTTTCATAGAAATCCAGCCAACAGTTTCAGCAGGCTGCATCTCAGCTAGCTAGCTACCTCATTTGGCTTCCTAGTTATACTGTTGAAGCTGTAACCATTTATAGGCAATAGAACCTATTATTAATAGAGCCTAGATACTAAGAATGAAAATCATAATGGCTATTACTGACAAGGATAAGAATAAAAGTAGATGTCATTTTGTGATGAAATTAAATGATCTCTCCTAATAAATATATCTTTAGACTTTTGATTTAATGTTTGCACTTCCAAAACCAAAGAATCTTTATTATAAGAAAATGTTTATTAGAACATACTATTTAACAACATAAAATTGAAAGAAAAGGAAAATAAACAATAGAAATTGTTGAACTGAGAACGGGACCCCCGTTGAAGGAATCAGAGAAAGGACTGAAAGAGCTGAAGGGGCTCGAGACCCCATATGAACAACAATGCCAAGCAACCAGAGCTTCCAGGGACTAAGCCACTACCCAAAGACTATACATGGACTGACCCTGGACTCTGACCTCATAGGTAGCAATGAATAGCCTAGTAAGAGCACCAGTGGAAGGGGAAGCCCTGGGTCCTGCCAAGGCTGGACCCCCAGTGAATGTGATTGTTGGGGGGAGGGCGGTAATGGGGGGAGAATGGGAAGGGGAACACCCATAAAGGAGGGGAGGGGGAGGAGCTAGGGGGATGTTGGCCCTGAAACCGGGAAGGGGAATAACAATCGAAATGTAAATAAGAAATACTCAAGTTAATTAAGATGAAAAAAAAGAAATTGTTTTGAAATAGAAGGCAATCACCTTTATATACTGACACAGATTAGACAATTTTATGTTAAATTAACAAAAAGTAACATGAATACATATGTCATTACTTCAAATGTAAAACTTTAGCATTACACAATTAATATTATACTAATACTAATCTTAAAAATATTACTTTAACAATAATACTAGTATCAAACCCATTAATAGAAACATTGTTAGTAATAGTGTTCCAGTTTTAACACAATTAATTTTTGTAAAATTAGTGCTTACTAGCAATTGAAGGTACAGCTTGAAGATTACTTGAGAATAGTGAGTTCTTTCAGATGTTTTGATTTTATTAAGAGCAAATGCTTATATGCTATGTACATTATTTTTATATGATTGAAATGTATACAATGAAATTATAAAACCATTGTAATACTGGAAACATATCATCCAATATAAATTGTACGTTCGTGCTCCGCACACTTACAGCCTTTTACTTCCTTTTAATATAAAGGTAAGTTTTAGTTCAACAAATTTCTATCTTTTACCACATTTTTGATCACATTTAATATAAAACAAATATAGTAATAACATGTTCCTATTATTGCCAGTAATCAAGAAAGATCTGTACTGTTTCATTTAACTTATACTTTGAAGTATTAAAAAAAAATGACCAGGAATAACAGTAAACTTTGGGGAACTTGCATCAAGTTGAAATGAAAAATGCTGTGTGCAATTTAAAAATACGACAAACCCGACAATGTGAAGTAAAGTCACTATGCCCCGTGAAATGAGTTGTTTGTTTGTTTGACTGCTTGTTTGTTAGTGTTTAAGGAAGCTATCCCCAGAACAGGTGCTTTGTTTAAACAGATGCATATTCTGATATTTGATTTTTATCAAAGACATCCTTTCCCTTTTCTGTAAATATTATCAAATCTGAAATTTGAAAACAATCCAGATTTGAGCCATGCTTGTCGTCTTACCAACCGGGGGTGGGGGGGTTCCGTGAATTATTTTAATTGCACATCCCATGGATTGCTCCCTCGAAATAGTGTTCTCAAGTAAATCACATTTTAAATCGTAACATTTAAAACCAATAACATAGCATTTAAAAAAAATAACAAAATGTTTAGTATAACTCCTGTTTCTTTTAAAATGGGTGTTTTGCTTGCACCATGGGTGTGCAAATATCCACGAAGGTCAGAAGATGGTTTCAGATCCCTCAGGAACTGGAGTTATAGATGGTTGTGAGCCACCAGATGGGTGCTGGGAGCAAAGCCAGAGTCCTCCGTAAGAGCAGTAAGACCTCTTAACTAGTAGAACATCCTCCCTCCTTTAGAAGCTGTGCTCTAATGTAGCTTCTGAAGCAAAAGGAACTTGACGTAATGAAATGACGAAAGCAAGGTTAAAGAGACAGTCGCCAGGACAAACAAAAATGGAAATTATTGCCTCAAGTATGGTGAATCAAGGCTTTGTGATAAGCTTTTCAGTATTTCTGCAATTAATCTGCAAATAATTATCCTTAAATAATTGATAATGCTATTTGAATGTAATATGGTTTAATCCAATTATCAAGAAGATCTTTAATGTCCTTTGGAATTTCTATCTTGGTGTACTATTTTATATATTAGTTTCAGCCAAGACAGTGAGGATGGAATATGGTCCTCATATTTTATTATTCAGTGATTGCTGAGTGCCAACAGAGTAATGGGCTTTGTTCTAAGAGCCACTCTCTGAGTCCCTACAGAAAAGGAGGTGGTAAAGGGGAAGGGATAGGATTTGTATAGGGAACACAAATCTAAAAGAAAAAGATTTTATAAAATCATTATGAAATGTAAGAAATGTACAGATACATGAACTTTATAAAAATGGGATATTCATAAACAAACACGCAATGTCAAATTTATAAACTAGCACATAACATTCAAAGAATGTAACATTGATAACTACAGTTTTTCCGTTAGCCTTTTTAAAAACGTTTTAGGACTCATCAAGGAGTGACTTAGCTGGTGTTAATATGTAAAATATTCCAAATCTAAATTTTGATTTGAATTAGAATTTTATAGCTCCCTCCAAAATGAAAATTATTTAAACTAAGTTGAATCATTGATTCATTACTAAAATAAATAACAGAAAACTGTTGCTTATTAATGAATACACCTGTAATCCCCATACCTGCAAGGCAACAGGAGCCGAGACCGATACAAGTTTGAGGTTAACAGGACACAACTTTCCATCTTCTAACATTTTTCAACATTCTATCAGTGTGTTTTAGTGTTGCAGTGTGGGTATTCTTTATAAATTCTATTTTTGTTTAAATGTCATAAAAGAAAGAATACATTTAAGTTCTGTACTTAAGATTATAAGCAAAATATGACATATTCTTAGCTGCTGTATTGTGTCTTCAAGAGTTGTTACCTCAGTGTATCAATAGAAAATAGTAAATTATCTAAAAGCTTACTTTGTAGACATAATATATGTATATATCTCATTCCAATTTAAGGGGAAGATTATACACACACACACACACACACACACACACACTCAAGTAAATTAGATACTATGAAATATTGCCTTAGAAGTCATTAATATAAATATCTTCTTTGGTTAAAATTCAAACCAATTAACTTTTAAGAACATTATAAAAGTAAACAGCACAATACAATCATATTCAATTAATTTGTAATCACACAATTACTTTTAAAAGAGAACTTATTTATATTTTGAAATTTGAATTGTGTATAACTAACAGCTTTTGTTTCTTTCTAACTTCTTGGATCCAGGAGAAACCACCCACAAGGAGATATATGATCACAGAGATAAAGTTATTTCCATGTGGCTCAGCTGTACTGAAAAATGCTGAAATATAAAAGAAAAATAAAAAAGGCCTAATATATAATTAGTTCAATGCTTAATTTATTTTCCATCCCCATTCTACTGAGTGTTGCAGTAATTGTATTAAATATTATATTCCAGTGTTCTCAAGACAGCTCACTGCTTGAAGAAATCCTCAATAGCCTATACCAATTAACGTGTCTTTACAAAATAAATATAGCTTGTCTTTGGAAAAAGAATTGAATTAACTAAAACCATTAATTAGTACTTTAAAAATGCTTAGGAAGAATTTTCTAGTGCACAACACTTTAGTATCTAAAGTGTGTGAGTTTTAAGAACTTTTAAAACTTCAGTTATGTTCATTTTCAGTAGTCCAAGATAGATGTGTTATTGCCGAAAGAGATGCATAGCCAAAGATGAGGCTTGTATTTTTATTCTTCCCTACACTATTCACTTATGAACTTTGAACATGTTAACAATGTTCTAAGGTTTGATGGGATGCTTGTTGAAATTGCTAGTGACAGCAAATGTTAGACAACGTTAGAGTATTGTTTTGTTAGAAAAAAATACAGTGGCTGGTTGATTTGACAATATAGAGCATTCTCAAACCTGTCACCTTTTAGAATCACCTATTAGATGTTTAAAATAGAAACCTTGCTTATTGCTATGAGACAAAATGAACTTGAGAAACAATACAAAATATATTCTCAGAAAACTCTGCCTGCTCAAATGCTTCTAAACCCCCTTGAACATTAATCATAACATAAAGAAAATTATTCCCTCCCAGGATAGCGAGAGCATACATTTTAATGGTATCCTTAGAAAAACTTAAAACGTGTGCAGAAAATTGACATAGTACTATCTGAGGACCCAGGTATACCACTCCTGGGCATATACCCAAATGATGCCCCAACATATAACAAAGACACGTGCTCCACTATGTTCATAGCAGCCTTATTTATAATAGCCAGAAACTGGAAATATCCCAGATGTCCTTCAATAGAGAAATGGTACAGAAAATGTGGTACATCTACACAATGGAGTATTTCTCAGCTATCAAAAGCAATGACTTCATGAAATTCATAGGCAAATGAATGGAACTAGAAAATATCATCCGGAGTGAGGTAACTCAATCACAGAAAAAGACACATGGTATGCACTCTTTGATAAGTGGATATTAGCCCAAAAGCTCAGATTACCCCAGATACAATCCACAGACCACATGAAGCATGGGTGCTTCAGTCCTTCTTAGAAGGAGGAACAAAAATGTTCTTAGGAGGAGATGCAGAGACAATGTTTGGAACAGAGACAGAAGGAATGGCCATCAGAGCCTGCCCACCTGGGGATCCAGCTCATATACATACAGCCATCAAACCCATAAAAATTATCCAACTTAAAAAAAAACTTTCATTTTTAAAGTTCTATTTTTTTAAAAACAATTATGGCTTGTTTTATTATTTATTAACATTTCAAATGTTACCCCCCTTCCTGTTATCCTGTTTATAGTTCATAAACTTCCAACCCCTTAGCCCCTCCCCCTTCTTCTATGAGGGTTTTCTCCCATCCAACCACCCTTCCCACCTCCCTGCCCTGACATTCTCCTACACCTGGGGTCGAGCCTAGGCAGGACCAAGGGTTTCTCCTCCCATTGGTGTTCATCAAGGCCATCATTTGCTACATATGCAGCTGGAGCCATAGGTCTATGTATGTGTACTCTTTGCATGGTGGTTTACGCCCCTAGGAGCTCTGGTTGGCTGGTATTGTTCTTACGGGGTTGCAAACCCCTTCAGCTCCTTCTATCCTTTCTCTAACCTGTCCATTGGGGACCCCGTTCTCAGTTCAATGGTTGACTGCAAGCGTTTGCCTCTGTGTTTGTTATGCTCTGGCAGAGCCTCTTAGGAGACAGCTATATCAGGCTCCTGTCAGCAAGCACTTCTTGGTATCCACGACAGTGTCTTAGTTTGGTGTCTGCATATGAGATGGATCTCCAGGTCTCTGAATGGCTGTTCCGTTAGTCTCTGCTCCACTCTTTGTCTCTGTATTTCCTTTAGACAGGATCAGATCTGTTAATATTTTTGAGATGGGTGGGTGGCCCCATCCCTCAACCAGGGGCCGTACCTAACTCTGGATGTTTTCTGCAGGTTCTCCCTCCCCACTGTTAGGTATTTCAGCTTACTATCCCAGTTGGGGCCTGGGAGCCTCTTGCTTTCCTGGCATCTGGGACATTCTGGTGGCTACCCACAGTTCCCCATCCCCCATTGCTATACAACTCTGTTCAATTTCCTGGCCCTCTGTACACCTCCCTTGTCTCCTCCTATACCTGATCCTGCCCCCCCCTTTTTTTACCTCCCTGTCCTATCTTCTTCGATAGTTCCTTCCACTTTCTACCTCCCATGATTATATTGCTCCCCCTTCTAAGTAGTATTGAAGCATCCGTACTTCGTCTTCCTTCTTCTTGAACTTTATATGGTCTCTGAGTTGTATCGTGGTTATTCTGAGTCTTTTTCCTAATATACACTTCTCGCTGAATTCATACCATGTGTGTGGGGTTTTTTTTTTTTTTTTGACTGGGTTACCTCACTGAGGATGGAATGTTTTCAGTTTTATGTTGAAACTATAATAACTAAAAGCTTACTGATTTTTGGACAATTTTTATCTTCCATTTAATAGATTGAATAAATAGGGGAATCACCTATGCAGAATCACTTTTAATGGAATGATTTCCTATTACGTGTTTTACAAACTGCCCTTACATTATTATTTACATATGTATATTTGTGCAATGCTTAGAATTCGTTAAAACAAGTTTAGGGTTTTCATTTATTCTTCACAGAATAATATGGATTGGAACATGGATGATACTCATATCCAGGTGTCAGAGTATGAAAAAGAACTGATTCTCTCTTAGGTCATCAGCTGGTGGTGTGATTTCACTACTGCATTTTAAGTTCAGCTCTTTGGGCATTGTTTTCTCATCAAATAAGACATTTTATTCATAACCAACTTAGATATGTGGGGAAAACCAGTAGATTGAGAACTGATTCTCTATAGCTCTACGAATTTTATGTCAAATATTTGGAATTTTTGAGATGTATTTTCTCCTTTTTTTAAAGATTTATTTATTTATATGTGTACACTGTCACCGTCTTCAGACACACCAGAAGAGGGCATCGGATCCCATTACAGATGGTTGTGAGTGAGCCACCATGTGGTTGCTGGGATTTGAACTCAGGACCTCTGGAAGAGCAGTCAGTGCTCTTCACCGCTGAGTCATCTCTCCAGCCCCTATTTTCTCCTTCCTACACTCAGTTTTCTCATCTTCAAAGTGACAGGGCTTGAATTTGTCTTATTTGCTATGTGTTTTTGGCTGCAATGACTATTGATATTGTACATACGTGAATATTGTATTGATAATCATCTGATGACTAGAAAGTCCTTCGTTTCACATGAAATTAATTTTCTGAATGAGTTACTTCTCATCATAGTTGAACACCCTGCACTCTAGCTATGACTTCTTCATAGAGACATGGAAGCGTTTTTAAATATAAACCCATCAAGCGCCTCACAATACATAGTAAAATCTTGGTACAGTCTCAGATATTTCTTGAGATAAAAATGAAAATCTGTGATATAGACGTTGACACAGTCTGAATTATTCCCTATTTGTGGCTAGTTTATCACATTTCTTCATCAATAATTTCCCTGGGATTCTCAGTAAACCTGTCCAGTCATGCCTGCACAATACCTTAGCTTTCTTACTCTTTTTGTCCAGTTAATTTGTACTAGACTCATTGTTTAAATCAACTGTTATTTTTTTCTCAGGGAAGATTTTCTCAAGCCGAAGTTACAACTTCCCAAATTACCCTTTTAAATTATTAATTCACTTCTGAGCACGAACCTTAACTTTTGATTATGTATTAATTTGCTCAACCACATATCTCTTAATAATTCAAGCAACATGAACACAGACACTTTCTTCTGCTTTTTTTTTTCATCTCTAGAATTTAGAGTAGGCTGGGTATATTGAAGGTACTTATTAAAAACCTTTTAACTTGCATCACTGAACAAATAATTGGAGATACAGAATAACCCTCAAGGATAGAGGTTAAAATGATATGGGAAGGCATTTAAAGCCCTTTGGTTTATTATTATGAGACGTCACTAGCTGTTGTAAAACAGGTCCACCATGTTTTAACGAAGGGTGAATTCTTATGCCCACTCTTCTCACCTGCTTTGGCATGCATACCTCTTTCCCTAGAGAGCTGAGCTCTACAGAGCTTTCTTCCCTATTCTGTTATACTCAGTGATCTTTCTATCCTATGAACAGGTAGATAGATGACGGAAAGAGGGAGTACAGAATGGATTCAGGCAGATTATATTTTGAGAACGTGTGAATTCTAGCTGAGACATTTGAGAACAGTGGCATTGTTACAATGGATGCCCTATTGTTGCCCTTGCTCCATGACACCTACAGAATGGCCTAGAGAGTTTCAGTGAATTAATGTAATTAATTCACCAATGGTGAGCATTAGAGAAAATAGTGTTATATTGATCCCCTGTACACATATTATTTATTTTTTTGGTAGAATTAATCTGTGATTTAATTTCTGTGTTTAGACACTTTTTGGTCCTTGGTCCTTATGCACAAATCTGAATGTGGCTATGTTGATGATACAGTAACAAAAAATTAAAATTAGAAAAAAAATAAAACTAAGTTTTCTGGTTTTGCTAGAGTTCCAGAGTGGAAACTTTGTTTATTTTTCTGAACTTTAGATGCACTTATGCAAAATCATTACAGCAACATCCTTCCTTAAGTCTGTTGGAAGGATTAACCATATACAACTGATAGATGTACTGTCTTCATTAACACAATCCAAGCAACTAAAATGGCTTTTCTTTTCCAAACAAGAAGGGTAAATTTACATCTTCAACTATTCCCAAGTATGAATCAAATTACTGAGAGATGAATATCTAGCCAATGTAGAGAATTAATATACATGTCATATATTTTATCATAATAGCTTTATAACAGAAGCAAACTCTTTTCCTAACAAAGAGAAAAAAGACAAATGGTGTACCTTGTGTTTCTATTGTTCAAGTCTTCCTTCTCATGAATAAATATTTTGATTGAACATTATTTAAAACTGTAGAATTTAAAGCTGCAGCTTATGCTTTTAGTGATTTTAGCAGTGATGGAAGATTATTGCCTTTTGTACACAAACACCGAACTGATGAACTTACTACAACCTTATTATACAGATGTTGCTGAACACAAGAGCCTGCATTACCCTGTCAGTGCATTATCTCTGTGATTAGTGTCCATGGCCACTTCTTCTGGAACTGCTGTGTATCAGTTCTTGAATATGGAGTTCCAGAAATCAATGAGTATTGACTTAAACTGTGTTTCAAAATGGTTCCCTCATTTCTTTTGTCGACATTAATTGAGGTGATTTCACATCCTTAAAAAAGGTCATTGTTAGCTGAGAAATATAGTATGGATTAGATCACAGATACCTTTCTTAAACAAATATTTCTATATCAACTGCTTTTACATGCACCAACAATAGTCAATGTGATAGAAAAAGCAATGGATTCACAAAGAAACTTTATTTAGTGGGTGGGTGACTATCTTCTCCTTCTTATAAGACATTCGAGATAAGTAGCATATCCAAGACATGACTCTGCAATGTCAGAACCCACACAGTGTACAGAATTCTTATGCTACCGTCTCTCAAGTCGAAAAACCAGGAATAAATATAACTTGAGAGCAACGATGACCATATCTTGAACATAACTAATTTTTGTCATGGAAAAGCAAAGTCTTAGGCATGCTTGTATCATAGAAAGAAGTATAAAATTGCAAACTGATTCTTAATTTTGAAAAAATAATAGATATTTAACAAATAGTAACAGCGTATGCAGAGATGTTGATGAACTAGTAACAAATATAGCATATTCAAATTTCATATTAAAAGTGAGAGGACTTTAAAAAATTCTTTAGCTTCAGCCAAATCCTAAAGATTCATTCCATTTTACAGTTTTAAATTGTATTTATATATTTTGTCAATTTTGAGTAAATTTAGAGTTAATTTATTTATATGATGTGAAATAAAGAAGGGGTGTTGAAGGGAGGTCTAACTCTTTTCTTGTCTATGTAGATTTTTCCAACTGATTTGTTGAAAATTTATTCTTCCAACTTCTCAGCAATGATCTTCAAAACCTAGAAGGGAAACTACTGGCCAAAAATATAAAGCTTGTTTCTGAAGGGATACACATGTTCCGTTTATCTATTTATCTGTAAATATTATATTGTGCCAGGCCCATACTTTGTTGGTTGGGGGTAATATGGAAAACCAAGAATGTGAATTCCCTAATATTTCAATACTAATGTCACTATCCCTTGAATTTCTATTTGAATTTTAATTATAACTTGTCATTTCATAAAGAAATCCATTTGTAATTTGTGTAGGCATCATACTGTGAGTGTAGATCTGCTGGAAATGTACTGCAATAAAAATACTTCTAATTTTAACATCAGATATTTTTAAACATATTTGCATCCTTTATTTCATGATTCAGGTTTTAGAGGTGAAGTCTCGCACTGCATTTTTAAATTTTTTTTCTTTTTTTTTAATTTTATTTTTTTTAACTTGAGTATTTCTAATTTACATTTCGAGTGTTATTCCCCTTCTCGGTTTACTGGCCAATATCACCCTAATCCCTCCCCATCCCCTTCTCTACCTGTGTTCCCCTCTCCATCCTCCCCCCATTGCCGCCCTCCCCCCAACAATCACATTCAGTCTTAGCAGGACCCAGGGCTTCCCTTACACTAATGATCTTACTAGGATATTCAATGCTACCTAAGATGTCAGAGTCCAGGGTCAGTCCATGTATGGTCTTTGGGTAGTGGCTTAGTCCCTGGAAGCTCTGGTTGCTTGGCATTGTTGTTCATATGGGGTCTCAAGCCCCTTCAAGCTCTTCCAGTTCTTTCTCTGATTCCTTCAACGGGGGTCCTGTTCTCAGTTCAGTGGTTTGCTGCTGGCATTCGCCTCTGTATTTGCTGTATTCTGGCTGTGTCTCTCAGGAGCGATCTACATCCGGCTCCTGTCGGTCTGCACTTCTTTGCTTCATCCATCTTGTCTAATTGGGTGGCTGTATATGTATGGGCCGCATGTGGGGCAGGCTCTCAATGGGTGTTCCTTCTCTGTCTGTTTTAATCTTTGCCTCTCCCTTCCCTGCCAAGGGTATTCTTGTTCCCCTTTTAAAGAAGGAGTGAAACATTCACATTTTGATCATCTGTCTTGAGTTTCATGTGTTCTAGGCATCTAGGGTAATTCAAGCATTTGGGCTAATAGCCACTTATCAATGAGTGCATATCATGTGTGTTTCTCTGTGATTGGGTTACCTCACTCAGGATGATATTTTCCAGTTCCAACCATTTGCCTATGAATTTCATAAAGTCATTGTTTTTGATAGCTGAGTAATATTCAATTGTGTAGATGTACCACATTTTCTGTATCCATTCCTCTGTTGAAGGGCATCTGGGTTCTTTCCAGCTTCTGGCTATTATAAATAAGGCTACTATGAACATAGTGGAGCACGTGTCTTTTTTATATGTTGGGGCATCTTTTGGGTATATGCCCAAGAGAGGTATAGCTGGATCCTCAGGTAGTTCAATGTCCAATTTTCTGAGGAACCTCCAGACTGATTTCCAGAATGGTTGTACCAGTCTGCAATCCCACCAACAATGGAGGAGTGTTCCTCTTTCTCCACATCCTCACCAGCATTTGCTGTCACCTGAGTTTTTGATCTTAGCCATTCTCACTGGTGTGAGGTGAAATCTCAGGGTTGTTTTGATATGCATTTCCCTTATGACTAAAGATGTTGAACATTTCTTTAGGTGTTTCTCAGCCATTTGGCATTCCTCAGCTGTGAATTCTTTGTTTAGCTCTGAACCCCATTTTTTAATAGGGTTATTTGTCTCCCTGCGGTCTAACTTCTTGAGTTCTTTGTATATATTGGATATAAGGCCTCTATCTGTTGTAGGATTGGTAAAGATCTTTTCCCAATCTGTTGGTTGCCTTTTGTCCTAACCACAGTGTCCTTTGCCTTACAGAAGCTTTGCAGTTTTATGAGATCCCATTTGTCGATTCTTGATCTTAGAGCATAAGCCATTGGTGTTTTGTTCAGGAAATTTTTTCCAGTGCCCATGTGTTCCAGATGCTGCCCTAGTTTTTCTTCTATTAGTTTGAGTGTATCTGGTTTGATGTGGAGGTCCTTGATCCACTTGGACTTATGCTTTGTACAGGGTGATAAGCATGGATCGATCTGCATTCTTCTACATGTTGAGCTCCAGTTGAACCAGCACCATTTGCTGAAAATGCTATCTTTTTTCCATTTGATGGTTTTGGCTCCTTTGTCAAAAATCAAGTGCCCATAGGTGTGTGGGTTCATTTCTGGGTCTTCAATTCTGTTCCATTGGTCTATCTGTCTGTCTCTGTACCAATACCATGCAGTTTTTATCACTATTGCTCTGTAATACTGCTTGAGTTCAGGGATAGTGATTCCCCCTGAAGTCCTTTTATTGTTGAAGATAGCTTTAGCTATCCTGGGTTTTTTGTTATTCCAGATGAATTTGCAAATTGTTCTGTCTAACTCTTTGAAGAAATGGATTGGTATTTTGATGGGGATTGCATTGAATCTGTAGATCGCTTTTGGTAAAATGGCCATTTTCACTATATTAATCCTGCCAATCCATGAGCATGGGAGATCTTTCCATCTTCTGAGGTCTTCTTCAATTTCTTTCTTCAGAGTCTTGAAGTTCTTATTGTACAGATCTTTTACTTGCTTGGTTAAAGTCACACCGAGGTACTTTATATTATTTGGGTCTATTATGAAGGGTGTCGTTTCCCTAATTTCTTTCTCGGCTTGTTTCTCTTTTGTGTAGAGGAAGGCTACTGATTTATTTGAGTTAATTTTATACCCAGCCACTTGGCTGAAGTGGTTTATCAGCTTTAGTAGTCCTCTGGTGGAACTTTTGGGATCACTTAAATATACTATCATATCATCTGCAAATAGTGATATTTTGACTTCTTCTTTTCCGATCTGTATCCCCTTGACCGCCTTTTGTCTGATTGCTCTGGCTAGAACTTCAAGAACTATATTGAATAAGTAGGGAGAGAGTGGGCAGCCTTGTCTAGTCCCAGATTTTAGTGGGATTGCTTCAAGTTTCTCTCCAGTTAGTTTAATGTTAGCAACTGGTTTGCTGTATATGGCTTTTACTATGTTTAGGTATGGGCCTTGAATTCCTATTCTTTCCAGGACTTTTATCATGAAGGGGTGTTGAATTTTGTCAAATGCTTTCTCAGCATCTAATGAAATGATCATGTGGTTTTGTTCTTTCAGTTTGTTTATATAATGGATCACGTTGATGGTTTTCCGTATATTAAACCATCCCTGCATGCCTGGGATGAAGCCTACTTGATCATGGTGGATGATTGTTTTGATGTGCTCTTGAATTCGATTTGCCAGAATTTTATTGAGTATTTTTGCGTCGATATTCATAAGGGAAATGGGTCTGAACTTCTCTTTCTTTGTTGGGTCTTTGTGTGGTTTAGGTATAAGAGTAATTGTGGCTTCGTAGAAGGAATTCGGTAGTGCTCCATCTGTTTCAATTTTGTGGAATAGTTTGGATAATATTGGTATGAGGTCTTCTATGAAGGTCTGATAGAATTCTGCACTAAACCCATCTGGACCTGGGCTCTTTTTGGTTGGGAGACCTTAAATGACTGCTTCTATTTCCTTAGGAGTTATGGGGTTGTTTAACTGGTTTATCTGTTCCTGATTTAACTTCGGTACCTGGTATCTGTCTAGGAAATTGTCCATTTTCTGCAGATTTTCAAGTTTGGTTGAATATAGGCTTTATAGTAAGATCTGATGAAATTTTGAATTTCCTCTGAATCTGTAGTTATGTCTCCCTTTTCATTTCTGGTTTTGTTAATTTGGACACTCTGTGTCCTCTCGTTAGTCTGGCTAAGGGTTTATCTATCTTGTTGATTTTCTCAAAGAACCAACTTTTGGTTCTGTTGATTCTTTCTATGGTCCTTTTTGTTTCTATTTGGCTGATTTCAGCTCTGAGTTTGATTATTTCCTGCTTTCTACTCCTCCTGGGTGTATTTGCTTCATTTTGTTCTAGAGCTTTTAGGTGTGCTGTCAAGCTGGTGACATATGCTCTTTCCTCTTTCTTTCTGCAGGCACTCAGAGCTATGAGTTTTCCTCTTAGCACAGCTTTCATTGTGTCCCATAAGTTTGGGTATGTTGTACCTTCATTTTCATTAAATTTTAAAAAGTCTCAGAAAATTGGACATTGAACTGCCTGAGGATCCAGCTATACCTCTCTTGGGCATATACCCAAAAGATGCCTCAACATATAAAAGAGACACGTGCTCCACTATGTTCATCGCAGCCTTATTTATAATAGCCAGAAAATGGAAAGAACCCAGATGCCCTTCAACAGAGGAATGGATACAGAAAATGTGGTACATCTACACAATGGAATATTACTCAGCTATCAAAAACAACGAGTTTATGAAATTCGTAGGCAAATGGTTGGAACTGGAAAATATCATCCTGAGTGAGCTAACCCAAT
Source organism: Rattus norvegicus (assembly GCF_021556685.1). Taxonomy (NCBI): domain Eukaryota; kingdom Metazoa; phylum Chordata; class Mammalia; order Rodentia; family Muridae; genus Rattus; species Rattus norvegicus. Next base: position 85,334,448 of record NC_141542.1, on the reverse strand, counting down.
CACAGAAAGACATACATGGTATGCACTCATTGATAAGTGGCTATTAGCCCAAATGCTTGAATTACCCTAGATCCCTAGAACAAACGAAACTCAAGACGGATGATCAAAATGTGAATGCTTCACTCCTTCTTTAAATGAGGAAAAAGAATACCCTTGGCAGGGAAGGGAGAGGGAAAGATTAAAACAGAGACTGAAGGAACACCCATTCAGAGCCTGCCCCACATGTGGCCCATACATATACAACCACCCAACTAGACAAGATGGATGAAGCAAAGAAGGGCAGACCGACAGGAGCCGGATGTAGATCGCTCCTGAGAGACACAGCCAGAATACAGCAAATACAGAGGCGAATGCCAGCAGCAAACCACTGAACTGAGAATAGGTCCCCTATTGAAGGAATCAGAGAAAGAACTGGAAGAGCTTGAAGGGGCTCGAGACCCCAAAAGTACAGCAATGCCAAGCAACCAGAGCTTCCAGGGACTAAGCCACTATCTAAATACTATACATGGACTGACCCTGGACTCTGACCCCATAGGTAGCAATGAATATCCTAGTAAGAGCACCAGTTGAAGGGGAAGCCCTGGGTCCTGCTAAGACTGAACCCCCAGTGAACTAGACTATGGGGGGAGGGCGGCAATGGGGGGAGGGTTGGGAGGGGAACACCCATAAGGAAGGGGAGGGGGGAGGGGGATGTTTGCCCGGAAACCGGGAAAGGGAATAACACTTGAAATGTATATAAGAAATACTCAAGTTAATAAAAAAAAAAAGTCTTTAATTTCTTTCTTTATTTCTTCCTTGACCAGGTTATCATTGAGTAGAGCATTGTTCAATTTCCACGTATATGTGGGCATTCTTCCCTTATTATTATTGAAGACCAGTTTTAGGCCGTGGTGGTCTGATAGCATGCATGGGATTATTTCTATCTTTCTGTACCTGTTGAGGCCCGTTTTTTTGACCATTTATATGGTCAATTTTGGAGAAAGTACCATGAGAAGCTGAGAAGAAGGTATATCCTTTTGCTCTAGGATAGAATGTTCTATAAGTATCTGTTAAGTCCATTTGGCTCATGACTTCTCTTAGTCTGTCTACGTCTCTGTTTAATTTCTGTTTCCATGATCTGTCCATTGATGAGAATGGGGTGTTGAAATCTCCCACTATTATTGTGTGAGGTGCAATGTGTGTTTTGAGCTTTAGTAAGGTTTCTTTTACGTATTTAGTTGCCCTTGTATTTGGGGCATAGATATTTAGGATTGAGAGTTCATCTTGGTGGATTTTTCCTTTGATGATTTTATTAAGTGGAATTGATGCTATCCTATATGAAACTATTTGAATAGTCCTTTAACATTTTTATTGCCTATGAAACTGTGCTTTTCTTTTGTTGTAATGTCATATATTCTTCAATATGGATGAAATTATCTAAGAAATCAATTCATTAATAAAGTCTATCCTGTAGCTGTCTTAAAATATGTTTAAATTTTCATTTCTTTTTTTTTTATTAACTTGTGTATTTCTTATATACATTTCAAGTGTTATTCCCTTTCCCGGTTTCCGCCGCCCTCCCCCCATAGTCTAGTTTACTGGGGGTTCAGTCTTAGCAGGACCCAGGGCTTCCCCTTCCACTGGTGCTCTTACTAGGATATTCATTGCTACCTATGGGGTCAGAGTCCAGGGTCAGTCCATGTATAGTATTTAGGTAGTGGCTTAGTCCCTGGAAGCTCTGGTTGCTTGACATTGTTGTACTTACAAAGTAACCTGGTTTTATTTGGTCAATAAATACAATGATAAATCAATAAGATTTATTTTATCACAAGTATCCAATGGCATTTACTAATTCTACCGGAACATGACAGGCTTTAAAATATTTTATGTTGAAAAATGTTAGATATTCCATAGGTAGACAGATCAGTCTTTTATGTATATTAAAGTTTGATATTTCAGGGTTATAAAGAGCTTTTATAAGTGATAGTATTAAAAAATCTTTAACCTATTTTTCTGCAATTTAACTTTACACGTGCTCTGCACACCCTCTCTCTGTGTCTCTATCTGTCTTTCTCTCTGTTTCTTCTCTCTCTGTCTCTGTCTCTCTTTCTCTCTCTCTCTTTCTATCCCTCCTTCACACTCATGTATATATATATACACGTGTTTGTGTGTGTGTGTGTATGTGTGTGTGTTTGTGTGTGTGTGTATGCTTCACCATTTCGAATAGCTATTTTAGTATCGTGGCAGAATTATCATCTGAAAATAGGTTATCTGAGTTGATTCTAGGTCTGCCTCTCAAATGCATTTTACCCTGGAAAATTCATTTAATTTTTGTTAAATAGATTTTAAAATTTTTGTCATTTTCTATATTTTTGTTGTTATTCTTGGTTGTTTTTTTTTGTTTTCTGTTTCTTGTTTTCTTTTTTCTTTATTTTTTGCATCCTGAAATCTGTATAATTAGATTCTATTTCTGCTCTTACCCTTGGTTTCCTGTTGCCAATCTCTCTAAATCAAGTTTATAGTGAATTTTTTTAAATTTTGTTGGTTTTGTCAGCCTCATTGCTATGGTCTTTTCTGTGTATTGGAAAATGTTAACCTACCATAATTCTTTTAATACTAAGTAATTACTCATGCATTAAAGACAATTACATTTTATAAAGAGATAAAGGTTGACACTCCACCATGATTTTGTATAGTTTTATAATATCTTGAATTTTATTTTTAAATGTTTTAGTTGAAATATATTTACATCACTTTTCCATGTTCATTTCTTCCCTTTAGCCTGCTCAAACCCTTCCCATGCTCCACAATAAGAAGTTGATAGTCTTTTATCTTTGATTAATATCACTATACATACACAAATAAAGAGTATATGTTTTCACAAATGCATGTAGATACAAACTACTTAATTTGTATTTTTTCGACTGACCTCTACATTGAACAACCAGTTAAAGGAACTTATCGCTGGAAATGGTTAATTCACCTTCTCCCAGCAATCATTGGTTTCTAGTAATCCTTTGTCTATTGTGGGACACCCCAAATTATCTGTTTCCACCTTAAAATGTCCAGTGAATTTTGCCATTATTCTAATCTTGTTTGTGCAACAATTTCTAGGACAGATTGTTTACCACAGATGTCCTAATATCAGGGCTCAGAAAATATCTCCCCCCCTTCTTCCTTGACATTCCCTGAACTATGGGCACAAGATCTGTGAAGTGGATGTTTGCATTGTGGATGGGCTTCCTACACCCTGTTGATCTCTGCACTGTGTTCAGTTGTGGATTCTGTGAGGATTTTCTGTGATGGCTTCTTTGAAGAGCCGTATTAGTTTCTCTTCTATCTATATGAGAATTTGCATTATAGATGCAGAAGTTTTCCTTTGGGGTCTGGGTTATCTTCATCAGTATAATCTTATCTTGGTCTAAACATTTATCTATAAATTTCATAATTTCAGCCCACAAACATGTATCCCAGTTTTTAGGTTGATTCATGGAATGTTTCAATAACTGTTCAATGATCATTGATAAAACTCTCAGAAATGAAACCATGACATGGATTTCTAGAGCCCAGATGTGAGATCATTCTATAGAAACAAATTGCCTACTTTTTCAAGTGGTACTTTCTTAAAAACTGAAACATAGATTGAATCTGCCAAGGGCAGATCCAATTTGTTTCTCAAAACCAAAAAGATTATAAAACTAATAATACCAAAATGTCTGTTATAAGATTGTCTCTACTAGAAATGGCTGCATAAGCAAGACCTTTGAACAATGACAGTTTCAACAGACATGCTATGGTGGAAAGGACTGGGGAGAGATAACATCTCATAGGAAACTACATCTAGACAAACAACTACAGGTAGCGAATGATTTCTGAACCAGGGAGAGCTACCTTCTCTGAAAGATGAGCATGGTATCCAATACAAAATGGTCAGCCCTGAGATTACATATAGACATAACCAACAAAATCAGACTCATCAGATTTTATTTATATATTTATGCATACTTAACAATAATGATGAGAGGGCGAAGAGTATCAATTTGAGAGGGTACGTGGGAGAGTCTGGAAGGTAGAAAGGGAAGGAGGGAAGATGCGTAATTAAATTTTAATTAAAATCTATTAAACACAGAATACTGATTGATGTAGCTATCTACTTGTCCAGACTTTTTGTTTGCTGTCTATAATAACCACAATGTAATTTCTAATTAAACATATTAAAAGAACTTGTTCTTTTCCTTTCTGGATACCTCAGAAAAGAGTAATGGAATATATTAAAATGTCAGGAATCTCTTTATGGACATTATACACAGGAAATATTGTACTATTTTTAACATCAAACCTATGCACATGGTATTCCAAATCCTTGCATGCTAGCTCTCCTTGAAAAGGTACACAAATGTTTTTTCCGTATTTGCCAGTTGTCTTTGGTATTAAAGCAAGACCAATACCATATCTGTCTCTGAAACATAAGGCCTTGAAAGCTGTTGTCTGTGAATGGCATGTGGAAATCCATTAAGTCGCTTTACCCTCCTGAAAAGCTGCTTCATATATTATTTTTCAGAAAATTAGGGCTCTATTCAGGGCCAACCAGAGGACTTCACATTTGCTTCTGTTGTGCTACATTTTAGAGAAAATGTCTTTTAAAACCTAATCAAATGGCTATTTCCAAACCTCATATTCCTTTGTGGGTCTTGTTAAGGTAGAAAGGAGACCTTTCAGCAGTCACTTTGTGACTAGTCATTAGAATTCTTTTTCTGGCACGATGTTTAACTCAAATTGAGGGAAAATTACCTAACATTCCTTGGAGACCAATTGCTTCCAGCCAGACTACTTATTAAATAATTCCAGTTCAGACCCACAATTGTTACAGGCACCTCCGTCATCACTTCACTGAGAACAAGCACATTTTTATTTCAACTGATCATTAAATTCTGTAAATTGATTCTAGCTCTGTGAAGTTGGGTAATAGTTCTTAGAAAGTGACTACAGGCTAACTTCACCGATGAGCAGTGAGGGCCTTTGCTCATTTTGACCTTGACATCCCAAAGGGATCTTAATGAAATATAATCTATTTAAGTCCTTGCAGATGTTTTCACAGTTTCCACATCCTCTCTTCCTCACTCTTGCTAAATAGTTCTAATTGCTATTTAAGTACATATTTGACACTGATTTAGGGAGGTATTTAGGAACAGAGACAATAATCTCCTTTTTAAAGTAATACAAATCTGGAAAGCACAATATTTATAAATCTGACTCATATTGCATGAGACACATATTAGGTAATATTATTGTTGATTGTAAAAATATCTGACATACAAACATTGCCCTCATATTTATGGTGTTTAAAGAAATTATCATTCCATTGAAAGGTAATTTTGTATGATTTGTCTTCATATTGTTAACTATGTAGATACTTCAACTATAATTTCATCATTCATAGAGACAATAGTCCCTCACTAAGCATAAATATATTTATATATGTATGTGCTATATATAAATATATATGTGTTATATATGTGAATATATATGTGTGTATATATATATACATACATACATACATACATACATATGAGCAACTAACTTGCATATATGTATTTGTATATAAGTGTTGGTGAGGATCATCATTCCCATGACTCTTTGGAAGAGTAAGATTTATTAAAACCATGAACACAATTGAGTGAAGTATCTCCTTTCAATCACTGAGTCACTGAGAGGGAAGCAATCCTATATACATATGCAAAATATACAGATGGACTGTGTAATTTAAATAGATCATAAACAGGTCATATTAATCACGTGATAAGTAACCTTTTGTATCCAATTTTGAGAACTAAATCTGTTAACAATAAGAAACTTAAAATCCATTATACTGAACCATTAACAATGAGATACATTTTACACACACACACACAGAGACACACACACGCATATATTTGACCGGAATATTTTCTCACATTGTCACCCATCCTTCTACATTCAGCAGTGTTGTCTCTTTTTAAGAAGAACTTTTGTACTTTCTTTTCTCCAAGAATGAAAACTATTAAATGATCCACTTGACCTGTATTTTTGTGGATCTCTATTAGCAATACTAATTAAACTTGGTCAAGTCCCATTTAAAATGTATATAAAATGCAAAAGGATACCAAAATAATCTATAGAGTCATCTGTAGTTTTAATGTCATATAATGGCTGCTGCTCCAAGGGGAGAGCTTTGCCACCATTTGAAAATATGAACACAGATTGTTGGGATCTCTGTCGATTATTTATCAGGGCTCAATAACTGTTCCTTATCTATAAAATCTCTGGCTTCTGTTAGTATACAAAAGTGACACATATAGCTTTTTCATTTTGTCTTCTATATTTAGAATATGTGTGACATATTTCCTACCTATTTGATTTTACTGTTTATGGTTCATTTTATATTTTTGTCATCTGTGAATACTTAAGTATTATGTTCGCAATTATACCTTCTTCTTTATGCGTTCTGGGCATAATATGCTGTAAGTGGTGATAAAAATCTGAGAACTTTAAAATACACATTTGCATTTTTCTAGTAGTTAAGTCATTTGTCTTTACATGAGACACATTTTAATATCTTGAATTTATTTCGGTTTAAACTATCAGAGAAAAATAATGACTACTTCAGATGACTAACCAGTTCTCAAGTTGTATATTGAATGTCCTACTTCTTTTACATTGTATCTTTTACATTGTATCTATAATGTAGGAAATCCTATGAACTATGGATTTTATTAATGATGAGGTTCTCAGTCGGCACAGGTATCTGTCTCTAGTCCCACTACACTGTCACAGTATCACTACTGTGTTCTATCCAGCAGACAATTCCAGGACTGATACAACTCGATCCATTGCTTCTGTCTAGGAATCTTGGTTTCCTATATCAGTGGATGGGGAAGTCCCAGGGATAGAATGGGAAACAGCCCCAGTGGAGTTAAGATTCCACTGAAAGTAGGGTAATTAGTTTCCTTTTCAAATTTATTGACATGTAAATATAGATCTTTAGAGAAGTAGTCATTTATATGTCCTATTCAATTAACTCACATACAGAGATTTGAAAATGGGCAAATTATGTCATATATACTATTCACATGAAAAAAATCGAAATTTGTAATGTTAAAAAGTTTAGAATGGATTCTGATTGCTACTCATAATGACTGTCTCTACCATGATGAATACTAATTGGTAGTGTTGACAGATGTGATTCTCTCTAACAGTATTAAAAAAACTTAATTTTTTCTTTTTTTAATTGCATTTTTATTTACATTTTAAATGTTATCCCATTTCCTGGGTTTTCCCTCCAGAAACCAGCTATCCCACCCACACTCCCTGCTTCTATGAGGGTGCTCCTTCACCTACCCACCCACTCCCTCCCACCTCCCCAACCTGACATTCTCCTACACTGGGCATCAAACCTTCAGAGGACCAACGCTCTCTCCTCCTATTGATGCCCAACAAAGTCATCCTCTGCTACATATTCTGATGGAGCCAGAGGTCCATCCTTGTGTTCTCTTGGGATGGTGGTTTAGTCCCTGGGAGCTCTGGGGTGTCTAGTTGGTTGATACTGTGTTCTTATGGGATTCCAAACCCCTTCAGCTACTTCAGTCCTTTCTCTAACTACTCCATTGGGGACCCTGTCTCAGTTCAATGGTTGACTGCAAGCATCATATGTGGCATTCTGGGACCATTTGTCAGTATTACCTTAGATTTCTCACTCATTCATACTCTAGCCCTCAGGGTCCTTGTGACCCATTTTAATTATCATTGTGATGAATATTGAAATAAACGTTGTAGTATAATTGATCCTGAGAAGTAAATATGACCTATGGAAACACACCACAGTGCCATATGAATATTTTCTTGCTTATAATAGCTATGTAGATCTCTCCTGAGAGACACAGCCAGAATACAGCAAATACAGAGGCGAATGCCAGCAGCAAACCACTGAACTGAGAATGGGATCCCCATTGAAGGAATCAGAGAAAGGACTGGAAGAGCTTGAAGGAGCTCGAGACCCCATATGAACAACAATGCCAACCAACCAGAGCTTCCAGGGACTAAGCCACTACCCAAAGACTATACATGGACTGACCCTGGGCTCCAACCTCATAGGTAGTAATGAATAGCCTAGTAAGAGCACCAGTGGAAGGGGAAGCCCTTGGTCCTGCCAAGACTGAACCCCCAGTGAACATGATTGTTGGGGGGGAGGGTGATAATGGGGGGAGGATGGGGAGGGGAACACCCATGTAGAAGGGGAGGCGGAGGGGTTGGGGGATGTTGGCCCAGAAACCGGGAAAGGGAATAACAATTGAAATGTAAATAAGAAATACCCAAGTTAATAAAGTTGGAGGAAAAAAAAACCAAAACTTGTGTGTGCAACCATGAGTTGTGTTTTCATGCCTAGCATTCCTGAAATTTTACATTGACTTTTCCATTCTTGCCTCACAGTTTTATTCTATCCATTCAAAGATATTGATAGTTTGCTGAATAGAATAAAAAAGTAGGGGTTTCTGAGATGCAACTAAAGATGCTGATATGGAATTTGCATGAAAGAAAACTGTGGCCTGATTTAGGAGCTGGCAATTGACACTGAGACTGGACCTTATTGTGTAATCACCAGTAAGTGGATATTAGCCGAAATGTACAGAATACCCAGCATACAAACCATGAATTGTAAGAAGTTTAACAAGAAGGAAGGCCCAGGTGAGAAGGTTTCAATCCCACTTAAAAGGAGGAGCAAAATAATCAATCAAAGGAGGTAGAGGGAGGGAGGCACCCGAGTGGAAGAGGAGGGAGGGGAAATGTACGGAGCATTAGGTATTGGGAGCTAGGAAATAGGAGAGAACCCAAGGGCCATGAGAATGAATGGAAATATGCAAATTCTAGGGGTGGGGGAGGTGAGCCTCTAGAAAATTTCAGAGACCTAGGATGTGGAGGCTCCCAGGACTCAATGGGGGTGATCTTAGCCAAAATACCCAATATTGGGGAGAGGGATCCTGAAGAAACTACCTCCAGGAGATAGACAGTGTCATAAGTGGAGGGACAGGGTTACCAACCCATTGTCAAAATTTCTGACCCAGAATTGTTCTGGTCAAAGAAGAACAGGGACAAAATGGAGAAGAGCCTGAAGTAAATACTGTCCAGTTACTGGCCCAACTTGGATTCCATCTCTTGGGGAAGCCACCAAACCTGACACTATTACTGTTGCTATAATGTGATTATGGACAGGAGCCTAGAATGGCTGTCCTGTGAGAGGCCCTACCAGAGGCTGACTGAGACAGATGCAGATATTTAAAGCCAACCATTAGACTGAAGTCTGGGACCCCAATGGAAAAATTAGGGGAAGGACTGAAGGAGCTGAAGGGAACAGCAACCCCATAGGAAGAGAAACATTCTCAACTAACCCAGATCCCTTGGAGCTCCCAAAGACTAAGCCAGCACTGAAAGAGCATATTCAAACACATATATAGCAAAGGACTGCCTTGTTTGGCAGTAGGAAAGGATGCGCCTAACCCTATGGACTTGAGGCCCCAGGGATGGGGAATAAGAGCCTGCCTGGTAGGGGACAGTGCAAGGGAGAGGGGAAGCATCCTCTCAGAGGCAAAGGAGGGGCAGAATGGGATGAAGAATTGTGGGAGTGGGAACTGGAAGGAGGGCAATGTCTATAATGTAAATAAATAAAATGATTAAAAATGTTGCTTTTGACAGACATTGGCTATATGGCTAGTGGGAAGAGTCAAGCCAGTTGTGATTTCTCGATTTTTATTTGGAAAACCAGTGGATGACTTTTACCATCCCATGAAACCCAAATGTTTATAAAGTAAGAGATTTAGAAGGAGAAGAAAGTAATCGCAAGGGGGAAGGGAGAGAGAGACAGACCTGGGTGGGAAAGGGCATAGTAGTGGAAGAGAGGAACATGATCAGGTATTGGGTGGGTGGAAAGGACTGAAACCCTGAGGGCCAGCAGAAAGAATGGAAACAGGAACCTCAGGAATTAGAAGGTAGGAGAACCCTCCAGACTGTACCAGAGACCTGGGAGGTGAAAGAATCTCAAGACTCAAGGGGAGGAACCTTAGATGAAATGTCCTACAGTGGGGAGACAGAACTTGTAGAGCCTACCTTCAACAAACAAGACAGGGCATAAGTGAAGGGTGGGTTTGCCATCCCACAGTCAAAACTGACCCATATTGTTCCTGTCTGAAAGAACTGCAGGGATGGAAATGGAGAGGAGCCTGAGGTAAAGCAGATTCAGCAACAGGCCAAATGTGGGATCTAGATCAAGGGGAGGCCCCAAGGTCTGACACTATTACTGAGGCTATGGTGTGCTCACAAAAGGGGCCTATTATGACTCTGAAAGACCCAAAAAGCATCTGAATGAGTCAGATGGAGATATTTACACCTAACCCATGGACAGACCTGTAGAGCCCTGTGGTTGAATTAGGGGAAAGCTGGAAGAAACTGAGGAGGAGGGCAACCCTGTAGGGGGACGAGTAGTCTCAATTAACCTGGACCCCCAAGATCTCTCAGACACTGGACTGCCAACCAGTTGATATAAGGCCTTGAACACATGTACAGCAGAGGACTGCCCGGTCTGGATTCAGTTAGAGAAGATGCACCTAACCCTCAAAAGACTGGAGACCCCAGAGAATATAGAGATCTGGTAGGGCGGGGCGTGAGGTGGATGGGCACATCCTTGTGGAGACAGGGGGTGGGGAGGAAGTATGTGATAGGAAACAGTGAGAGGGTGGACTAGGAGGGGGATAAAATTTGAAGTGTAAAAAGAGATAGGGTTAAATAAAATTTTTAAAAAAGTAACAATTTATAAAAGCTCTTTTAAGATTTATTTTAAATATTTAGCGCATACATTCAGGTCATAATATGAAATGTTCTAACTCTTCCCCAAATCATCTTTGTTAAACCTTCATTACACCAGTGTCGCAGAGTTCACTGTGTGCATAAAAATGACCAGGAGAGTTGTAATATTTAAAATACTTAACAAAAACATTGGATTTGTCTGAAATTTAGTCTCATGGACAAAGAGAAATTGTTTAGCAAAAGAAAGTATATGACCATAGGGAAAGAAATGGATAAAAAATAAAGAAAAGGAAAATATTGTAGTTATCGATAGCTTTACTTTGTAATGTCTTTTTCTTATCCAGTGAGAAATGGTTTCATATACAAGAAAGATGTATTATCCGTTTTAAAAATGTACTGCAATAATAATATAAAATTATTCCATACACACATACTTGAGGGCCTTAATCTTAAGTTACAGTAAATAGAATCTATGTATTATGTATAGAAAATATTAGCGGCTAACAATCACTTTCATCTCTTAACTGGTGAGTTCCATAGGCTCGTTTTCCTAATATAGGAGAATGCCAGGGTGTTGAGGTTGGAGTGGGTGGGTGGGAGTGGGAGCATCCTCACAGAAGCCGGGGGAGGGAAAGGTGGGTATGGGAGAAAGAGGGAAAGGAGATAACATTTGAATGTAAATACATAAAATATCCAGGAAAATAACATTTAAAAAATAAGAAAATTATTGTATTTTTTTACTTACTTGAAAATACTTAAAGAAATTAAATGATCTGTGTGTCAAAATAAAAATAGAAATAGAACAAAAGAAAAAAATAGAAAGTTTCAAGGAAACAACAAATATTACCTTTCAAAGCCTAGGAGAGCTTCCCTTTAATTTCTCAATAGGAGGTGTGGGCCTTCTCTATAAACGTGTCTTAGATCTGGGAAAATGCTGGCAAAGAGCTAATGCTTGGGCTCCTTATGTCAGGGCCTTTGTTCTGCATGAGACAGAGCACCATTCCAGTTACAGTAGTATTTTCTGCTACAAATGGCTGCGCTTTTGTATTTCCTGCCTGTCTATTGTGGAAGCTTCCAGATGTACCTTCTCTAGTTGTTAGTAAGACAGAAACAGCCATCATTTGGAAATGGGGTTGGTGGTATTAGATGTAGTTATTTTTGCCGGCATAGCTCAAGGGTCTCATTTTTAAAATAACACAAAATAAATGGGCTTGGTAGTGTCTGGAAGAGGAAAGGGAGGGGAATGTGCTGGGACTATATTATAATCCTGAAAAATAAATAATAATAAAAAAGAATGAAGTTACAAAACAATGAAATCATGAATAAAGAAGAAAATACTTTAAGTGAATTTGTACTAAGTAGTACTATCAGTGCTGTCTTTGAAAAAAATTGATATTCATCTCATGTTTCAAGTGATATTTGCAGAAAGAGGTAATAAAATGGGGAAATTTCCCTCATGCTTCATGTCTAAATGTTGACTGATGGAATTTTCAAATGTGACAGATAGGGTTGGCTAGGTAGACATGTTCTGTCTTGGTCTAGGAATGGCATTAAAATATTAGACAATGGACTAAAAATAGAATAATACATAAATATAAGATGGGAATTAAACAAATATTTGAAATATCTCACATTAATCTTTTATCCAGATTGTATTTGTTTATGTAAAAATGATACACTTCATTGCCTTTTACCACGGTTACATCCTGGTAACATTTTAATTATTTTTTCCTGCAAGTTTAACTGAACTTTTACATAAATAAATACAAATGTGAAAATAGATCATTGCACACAATGCCAGGGAATTACTGACTGGTAAAGGGGAAACAGGCAGGTAGACGTGGAGAATGGGAAGTTGCACGTGCCCTCACCTCCATGTTTGATTTACAATTCTAGTTACATTCTTTCTACTCACTTAAATATCTATATTATTATAGCTTCCAATACTTAAGTATTTATAGAATAAGAAAGATAATTTAAACTCAGATAATCTAATATTCTAGTCATTCACCCCACAATAATATACATGATTATTCTGTTTTCTAATTTGTTACACAAGTCTTCACTGTGCTATCTAAATAGCTAGGCATACAAATTATAAGAAAGTAACTGATAAGACGTGGAACTCAGCTATAAAATTTGAATTAAAAATTCAAAAAATGTATTAGTCCAAGTAGTTTTATACAGTAAAAGAATGAAGTTACTAATAACATTTTAAGACAGTACATATGTCATGTTTCATTTTTCTGTCAAATTATTTGAGCTTAATGGGAATGTTATAATCAAAGACTACTGTCTCCGCTTAAGACAGGATGAAAAAGGAGAAGGATTTCTAAGCAAAACACAGAAGTAGAGGCATTAATTTGCTTTACTAGTAGCTTCCAAATTACCAGAAATATCAAATTAAAATGCATTATGTTTTAGAATGTAAGGGTTCTTTTGATCCATGAATATTCATGTGGAGTGCCATAGTCTTCTGCTCAGGGCTGCTTTGGGCTGAAACAAAGGTTTCTGTTTAAATTGGCTTATCAGGTCCATTTCTGGGTTTTATTCTAGGCCTTCTATAAACAGAATTCTATATTTGTGTCTGGAGGGCTAAACGTCTCACTCTTGAATAATGGTATATCAATCAGGATTGCATTGGGCTCTCATAATCATCTCTTGTCCCTACTTTGACAATTGTGACTTTTGCAATATGGTTCTTTGCTTCTTCAAATTAAAAGGGAAATCTCAGTCTTTAAATGTTTCCACTCTACTAAGAGGATGCATCTGATTACATCACACTTACTCAAGGTAGTCTGCCTTGTAGTAGACGCTAACTAGCTGGTTAGGAATTTTAATTAGATCTACAAAATCTTATTGCTATAGAAAGTAATATTCCCATACAGAGATAAATCATACTATTCAAATACAGTTCGTACTTCTGCAAAGGGAGCAGTGTAGAGGGTGAACACAAGGTTAGGAATCTTCTAGGCAAATTAGAATTCTGTTCACCACTCTAGGTTCAAATCTTGAAAGAAATAGTATTCACAATAGCCCCACAGGCTATCAACACAATTATCTATTGAAAGATTAATACTTATACAAAAGAGGAATAAATTTATGTTGAAATGTACTCAGCCTTAAAATTATGAGAATTCTGACATATACTACTACATAGGTGGACCTTAAGTACATGCTAAATGACATAAAGCCGTCACAAAAATTACACATATTCTATCATTCCACTTATATGTATTATCTAAAGTAGTGGAAACTGCAGAGACCAAAAGTACCTGGGTCAATGACATTAGGATTTACTGTCGTTTATTGTGACCTGCACGATAATGTGAATACATTTTGTAATGAAAGCACATGCTCCAAATGTTTAGCATAAGTTTATTTAATCACAACTAAAGATAATCTTCAATATCTAGAATTTTTGTAGGTATTAGTATAACACCTTGGGGCTTCAACTATCAACAGATGCTATAAAAGTGGTCTGTCTCTCCAGTGAGACTTCCAAACCGTAGGTAGCCAACACAAGAAGAACTCAAGGACATCTGCTGAGGTTCTTTGCCTCGTAATGTTAGGTCAAAGCAGTCCTTTTCTGCTACCTTATGCATCTTTATGCGTCCGTGATCACTTCCAGTTTTGGGTTTTTATGGCTTTTTAGTGTGTGTCTTTGCATTGATACTGTGTTTCTTGTGCTTTGTCTTTTTCTTACTGGTTGGTTGGGTCATGTTCCAATTTGTTTGGTTTTTATTTATCTTTATTTTATTCTATTATTATTCCTTAGATGTCTGTTTTCTAAGGAGAGACAGAAAGTGTTTGGAAACGGATGGGACATGAGGTGCGGAGGAACTTGGAGCAAAGGGGGAAGGGGAAACCATAATCGAATACATTAGATGAAAAAAAAAGCTATTTTCAGTAAGAGAAAATGTTCTAAAATTAGTTAAATAAGTGCATCATAGTTTGTAGTTATCTGCTTAGACTGTCCCCTTGCTTGATCCTTAATGTGAATGTGGTTTTGATAACTAAAAAATAGAATAGAAGATACATCTTGCTAAATTCATCAAATTTCAAGAATGATTATAATCTCTGGGCAACTACATTTTATACAGAAAAGGTTCATGTCTTCAAAGTAAGGTGAACTGAGCCTGTACGGGGAGTCTTATATGCTAACCTAAAGAAAATAAGCGGCAGTGCATAGCTTGGGAAGGAATTCCGAATACATCCGAGAGCATCCTATGCTATGCTTGTCTAGCAGGGACTACCATCTGCTCTGCTCGCATATTTTGAGAAGGGAAGGGATGGAGCAAACAAATACAGTTACGACAGTCTACGACTTAACTTGGTTCTAGTTGATATCTGTACAACATGTGGTAGAGAAAAGGTTAATTTACTCAATCACATATAAAATTATATCAAAATTATGTTCAGAACTTTGGCTGAGACCTGGGATCTATGCAAGTGAGAAGATCAGAAGCCTGGGCCTTGTATCAGCTACTTGTCTATACTCTGTAAACAAAGCAAAAACAAAAACAAAAACAAACAACAAAAAGTCAAAAAAGACTAATGAAGAAGGGATTATTTTGGCTTCTGACTTGAGCAGATACAGTCACCATGGTGGCCAATGTGACGAAGCAGTTGCCTCCGTGGCAGGAAGAGCAACAAGTCACATGGTTCTGTACACCTCTCCTAAGAAAAGAAAGGCATTCTTGAGTTCATCTCAATGTAGGACATAGACTTCTTCAGTCAGCTTCACTCATGTGAGATGAAGCTCTATTCAGGCTGGGTCTTCCCTTTTCTGTTAAGCATCACCTGAGTCCAACTGACAGATGTACCCAGAGATATGACTTTCAATCACTCATGCTGCCACTGAACACAGCCATCGCATGCATTGTTTAGGCTTACGATGAAGCTGCCTCTGCCAGGCTTTCTGAGCCTTCAAGTTGTATGTGAACTACTTTTCGCTTTGAGGTGCACCTTACTCTTGTTCGAATTTCCACCTGATCTCATCTGTGGGTATTCAATTGAGTTTAATACTGAACTTTAGTTCTGCTTTAACTCTACTATCCATTTTGGGTAAATGTGCTCACATATAATTAAATTTAACTTAGTATGTGGTTATTTATTTATTTATTTATTTACTTACTTATTTACTTATTTATTTATTTGACATGGTTTCTATGTGTAGCGCGGGGTGTCCTAGAAATTGCCCTGTAGACCCAGATGACATGGGACTCAGAGAATCTTCCTGCCTTTGCCTCCTGAGTGTTGGGAATAATGTTATGTACCAACACACCTGCCTATATGTGTGAGGTTTATGTAGGGCAATTTCCAACGACTTTTTTAAAATTTGACATGACCTTTGAATATTTGGGAAATATTTCATTTTATATACAAATAGTACAAAGTAAGAGAAAATAAAATAGGAATTTTAAAAGAATAAACATTGTAATCAGCTATGTATTTCTAGTTTATTTAATTTTAAATCAATAAAAATAATATATATGTATGTATGACTGAAAAGTGTACATAATTTCACAATTTTGAAAGCTAAAAATGATATTGTGTTTAGAATGGATAAGGGAATATTATTCTGTCTATAAAAGACAAGTATTTTTTAGGAGATAATAGAACTTTTCAGATACAGATTGTCTAAGATAGTAGAGAATTCACATTACTGAATTCTAAAAGTTCTAAAATGTATCTACTAAACAACTGTACAAAATATATTTTGTTCTCATGTTGAATCTGTTTAATTTCTATGGATGTCATAACTTTGTTTTTTCTATAGTTAATTTTTCATGCATATAATTTTTAATTAATGTGACATTAGAGAACACTCCTTTCCTTTTGTCACTTTTAGATCTATTAAACCCAATAAAAGATTACATCCTGAATAATTTTTGTGTGAGGTTGTGTAGGTTGAGTTTTACCTCTAGTTAAAAAATAAAATTTATACTTTTTTCTTTTTATAAATTTGAGGGTTCTTTCTAAAATATTTTTTATATACACCAGGCTAGAATCAAACTCAAGAACATTCTGCCTTAACTTCACAGATTCTGAGGTTATCAACATCCGTCTCATGCCCAGCTTAAGAGTTTATGAGATTCCCTTTCAAAATGAGTACCAACATCTGTCACTTCAGTAAGAATAGTTAATCTGAAATATGTTTTGAAAACTAGTACAAAATTTTTAATCATGTTGAGTTAAAGGCAAAGAGAAACTCCATGATGGGGTATACTTCACATAGTGCTAAAACCAAATTGATTTCATGAATCTTCAATTAAATAGGAAGTAATTGAAGCAATTTTACTGAAGTATGCACCCTGTCCAAAAAAGGGAAGCATGGGAGAGAGACAATGGGGAAGAAAAAAATACATTTCATACTTCTAGAGGACAGAGTTCTTACTTGATTGAATGGATTGAGTGGCATATGAATTACATGGGTTTAAGCAATACATCCTCCTCCTCCTTTGATTCCCTATATTCATCAAGAGCATGCGCATAAACGCTATACATACAGTACAATACCTGGTGGTCCCTGTGACACTCTGTAAATGCACCTCTACAAAGCTGTAAATGAAACATTTATATTCATACAGCCAGTGTCTGACGTGGCATACTAAAGCTCTATGGGAATCACAGTTGAGAACATAACACTCTTCCTTCGAAACGTTTAGCAGGTTAAGAACAAAGGTATCAGGTTTTTATTTTATCATTGATATTTAAGAACTGTTTTCACACATCTATTTCCTAAACTTTGCTTTTTTTCATATTTAGGATATAAAGAGACAGTATAATATATTCCATCAACTGAAATCATAATCATATGAAATAATAATGTAGTACTCTAATAAAAATAAAATAAGTTTTATGCATGTTTAAATGGGAAAAGGTGAGCTACTGTTTCGGACTTTTCAAAATCTTAAAAGAGGAAGGCAAGCCAATGCTAGCATTCAGGAATTATTTTTTGGAAAGGGATCTACACTTAAATATTTTGATATGACAGATTTCAAAATGAGGTAGGAAGACATGAACGCCTAAAAATATGTATATTTCTAAAGGGTAATCTAAGCAGAACAACTATTTCCCAATGGGGAAAATATAAATAAAAGTGCATTAATCTTTCCGTAAATTATCACTCTTGCAAGAAATCTCTCCATTAGGCCAGAGAGGTGAGTGCTGCAGCCACCGAGTCTGCTGAGTATAGATTGTTTTCTAATATTTGATGATAAGTGGATAATGTAATGAAAAACAAGAATTACACTATCATCATAAAATTTATTCTTGTATAGTATGATTCCATATCAATGAATAAAAAAGTAAATGATATATGAACCAACACCACTTCAATTTAATGCATTTATGGAATTTGATGCATACGTGGAAATTTATGGTGGCTCCATATCAGCCTTAGGCTATTCTGCAGTCCCCTTTCTTGCACATAAATAGCAGAATACATTCTGGCCAGGTTTGTTGTTTGCTGTTTAGGGTCAGAAGGCTGCCTCCCTTCTGTGATATCGTGCCCTATGCACAATGTGGTAATGGCCTTCACTTTCCCTGGCTTCAGTTCGTTCATCCGTACAGCAAAAGGTTTAGTTTGTCTTTCCAGTTCCTGAACTGTGTCAGCCGTGACTGTTTCATTTGCTGTATTTTTTGTTTGTTTGGCTGGTTGGGTTTTTGTCTTTGTTATTTGTTTTTATCAGGAATCTTAAAAGTGGGACTGCTTATTTTTAAACTTCCAACATTCGTACAAACACATTTCTTTCATCTTTTTCCATATGTGTGTATGTGTGTGTGTATTTGTATATATGTGTATATGTGTATATGTGTATATATGTATATGTATATGTATATATGTATATGTATATGTATATATGTATATATAAAACACTCCAGATTTTTTAAAATTTCATTTTTCTTGAACATTTTATCTATTTACATTTCAGATGTTATCCTCTTTACCCTCTCTCTATACCCTTTCCCTCCTCCCCGTGCTTCTATGAGGATGCTCCCACTCCCACCCACTCACTCCAACCACAGCACCCTGGCATTAACACACTCCAGATTTTATTCCCCTCCTGGTCCACCCACCAACTCTTCCACACTGCATACTTCCTCCCTGACCTACCTCTGTCTCCACGAGGATGTCCCCACCCCACCCACCCCACTAAACCTCTAAACTTCCTGGGGCCTCCAGTCTCTTGAGGGTTAGGTGCATCTTCTCTGACTGAACCCAGACCCGGCAGTCCTCTGCTGTTTATGTGTTGGGGCTCTCATCTCAGCTGGTGTATGCTGCCTGGTTGGTGATCAAATGTCTGAGAGATCTCAGGGGTCCAGGTTTATTGAGACTGCTGGTCCTCCTACAGGGTCATCTTCCTCCTCAGCTTCCTCCAGCTTTTCCCTAATTCAATCAGAGGGGACAGCAGCTTCTGTTCATTGGTTGGGCACACTTAGCTGCATCTGACTCTTTCAGCTGCTTGTTAGATCTTTCGGAGGGCAGTCATGATAGGTCTCTTTTTTGTGAGCACTCCATAGCCTCAGTAATGGTGTCAGGCCTTGGAGCCTCCCCTTGAGCTGGATCCCACTTTGGGCCTGTCTCTGGACCTTCTTTTCCTTAGGCTCTTCTCTATTTCCATTCAAACATTTCTTTCAAACAGGTACAATTATGGGTCAGAGTTTTGACTGTGGGATAGCAACCCCATCCCTCAATTTATACCCTGTCTTTCTGCTGGAGGTGAGCCCTACAAGTTCCCTCACCCCATTCTAAGGCATTTTTTTCCTAGGGTCACCCCCTTTGAGGCCTGAGAGTCTCTCACCTCTGAGGTCTCTTGTACATTCTGGAAGATTCTCCCAACTTCTCCCAAGATTGCCTGTTTCTTGATTCAATTTAACAAGTCTTGTAAAAGTTTCTATTCTGTATTAGTTCATTTATTCAAATTCATACCTTTCAGAGGCTAACTAGAGTTTACAAGATTGTAAAAGCTGGATTAAGAAAATTCCTGAAACCTCTTAGTGAATGTGTACAATTGCTCTGGATACTGCCCTGCCAAGGACCCCAGAGCCTCATGCACAAGGAGACCTGGCAAGGCCTTCCCAGTAGGGTGAGGCTCAGAGGGGGAGGAAAAAGCCTTCCTAGGGTATGTTGGTAGTGTGTCAAAGAATGTTCACAGTAACTCTTCACCTTTGATGTTACAGTGTGGAGACTGTCCCCTGCACAGAAGGCTCCTTCCAAGATTAGCAAAACCGGTGTCGTTGAGCCAGTGGCCGAGTTGTTTATTTTTTAATAACTTCACCTCCTTGTATGGTTGTAAGCAATAACACTGACTCCTGTGTAATAAACATGCTGAAACCTCTGGGCTTTCTGTCTAATGTACAGTATACCTGAACTCAGCTTTTCTTACTTTCTGTGTGTCTTCCTGCCTCTCCTTTCTTCATTTCCCTCACAGCCTCAGACAGGTCCACATCACTAATGCTGAACAAGGTCTTGAGACACTGAGTCTAGTACGATTTATTCCAGAGAGTGTGCTGGTGACACAAAGTAGTGAAATGGCACTACAGTGTATCACTCTTGTTGATGTGTTAATGAGGTGGCAGTAATAGTGGTCTCATTTGTAATAGTGTTCTCATCAGAGATCTTGAGACAAAACAAAACAAGAAACAAACCAACACACACCTGAGGAAAGGACTAAGGAGGAAGGATTTTATTGTGATTTACTGTTTCTTTATTATGACACGTGTGTCTTGATTCTTAATGACCATGGTATGCAAGCTCCATTGTTATGGCCTATGCAAGGACAAAAATCATCATGGCATAGGGTTTCTCTCTCTCCAATTCCCCCCTCTCCCTTTAGTAATTATTATTATTATTTTGTTTATTTAAATCCCAAATATTGCCCCTCTTCCCAATCTCTCCTCCCAGATTTCTTTCCTCCATCTCCCTTCCCCTTCTCTGAGAGGGTGCCCCAGCAGGTATATCTCCACCTCCAGCATCATGTCTCCACAGGATTAGGGGTATCCTCGCCCATTGAGGCCAGACATGGCATTCCTCTGTTACATAAGTGCAGAGAAACTTGGACCAGCCCATGTATTGTCTTTGGTTGTTGGGTCAGTATCTGGGAGCTCCCAGGTGACCCGGTGAGTTGACACTGTTGTTCTTCCTATGGGGTTGCCATCCCCTTCAGTTCCTTAAGTCCCAACTCTTCCACAGGGGTTGCAGACCTTAGTCCAATGCTTGGCTATGAGTATCTGCATCTGCCTTTGTCAGCTGCTGGTTGAGCCTCTCAGAGGACAGCTATACTAGACTCCTGTTTGTTAGACAACATTGCATCAGTAATAAGAATGGGGTACAAAGTGATAGCCAGAGATCAGAGGCCAACTGGGAAGTGACAAGAATCACAGTATCACAAATGAGATACTGGATTTCTTTTATTCATTCATTCATTCCTTCATTTCTTTGCTTCTATGGCCTTAAGACTGAACCAAGGGCCTCACATGTATAAGCCAAGGGAGCTAACTCTGAGCTCCTCCCACCATGGTTATCTTTCATAAAACCAAACAAAAACATTTCTATTTTGAATTACAACAAGAGTCCATATGGACAAGTGGTTAAAATCACTTGTGTTTACATTATACATTATAGGAGCCCAACTATATAGATACCATAGATCTCTTAAATAAAAATCTATCTTGGAAAAATAGCTTGAATTATAGAAACTTAGAATCCCACTTGACCCTAAATAAATTAATAATTTAATTAAATTAAAGAGAGACCTTGAATTTAATTAAAAGACATTTTTAAAACCAAAAGTTTGACAGGAAGTGGGGCACTAGAAGTTTCTGAACATTGTATAAGTTTAAAAAAAAAACAGAAAGAAAAGTAGCCATTAAGCCAATACTAGTGGAAAATGATAGTATTTAGTGTCTTTGAGTGATCTTCTTATTCTATATGCCATGGTGAATGTCATATGAAACTTCTCATTGTATCCTCCTGATAACTTTGTGATATAGGTACTCCCTATTATTTTATATCGTCACATAACTTAAGTGGGATTGCAGAACTCCTTCGATGTCACACAGGCAATACATATTAGAGCAGTGCCTGAATCCAGAATCAAATTTCTCCCTAATTGTTCGCACTTAATTCTTTTGCCTTTAACATTTGTGGTTTTCACACTTTTTCAGAGATTGAAACTGTAGGCATCCTTACTGTATGTAAACACTTAAAATTAATAAGCTCATTAGCTACAATGCATTAGCTATTTGGAGCAGAGGGTCTCACGTTATTCCAGTCGAAGTCTGGTCTAAAGTCCTGATGGGCTAATCTTGACTGGGTTTTTATACCTTTTAACTTTACTATCTGTCAGGAGACAAGGTTAGATCTGATGTGAAGTATAGCTCGCATCTTTTGAATGCATGGAGATTCTCCTCTATTCATGGTTAGACAAACTTCGTCTATTCAGTGCAATTCAAAAAGAAATGGCTGGCCTGACACAGTATGTTTGAGGGTAAATAGATTACCTCTGACTGGGGGTAAAATACACAATATCCTCTCATGGAAGCAAGAGTTCATTCTTCATCACTTAGGGGCTCTGAAAGTAAGAGCATAGTACTTGAGGTAACCATCACTTTAGAGAGGACTAAGCCACTTTCCTACATAAAATCTGAGCTAATATCCTTCTTATGCCTTTCCAAGGTCTTGAATGGTTTTCTGAACTTTCTGGGGGCCATCTGGCCTTCTCCACGAAGAGGCAAGCATTCTCGTCTGACACACTGCTTTTAGTAGCTTTCCTTTGCCTGGTGGCTAAATAAACTCAGCTGAGACAACAAAAGTCTCTTTATTGAAATAGGCCTTGCTTGTAAAATGAATTCTACTTTTCTTTCATAGCTAATAATGTTACTTCAAAGTAATTATCTAAAAGAGATTTAGTTCCCCATAAAATATGGGCTGAACAGCCAGTGAACTAGTTGGCAGTGTAGATACAGACAATGGTCAGAATGGTAAACTCAGTGGATGCTGAGTGTTATGGAGTCATTAGAATTATGTTGCAATTAGTTCCAAAGTGTATTTGAACAAGAGTGAGCCAATAACCATGGAGGGGGGAAGGAGGAAGGATGGGACAGAGGGACAGGGACAGAGAGAGAGAAATGAGAGAGAGAGTCAGAAAGATACAGAATCAGAGATAAACAGAGAGACCCACAAACACAAGCATGGAGGGTGGGAATATCTTTTTTTTTCAGAAGTCAGCATCTAGAGTTAGCTAACTGGCCAGAGAGAAAAGTCAAACATTAAGGTAGAGGTTTTGATTCACACCAGCAAAGGTACTGGAAGCTCCTGTTTGATTTCAGTGGGCAGCATACAGGCAGGGTTAAGTTTATCATTCTGCCCCTGCCGGACTTTATATTTTTCAACTCGCATAGCTATAGCCCTCTGTGGGGACTTAGTTTGAATGACTGTAATGTAATTCATGGGAGCTATATTTCCCATGTAGAGGCACCTCATACTGTTCAACTAACTATACTTTAGGGTCGACAAGTTCTCAGTGTCTAACACATACAAGAAAAGTCTTGAGGGGCTTCAGAGTCCTGCAGCCTTAGTGTAAAATAGCAATTTGCATTATTTCCTTAGCTTAGCATAAAAATGAAAACATATTTAAGTCTCATAATGCCAATTTATCTCTTCTGCCATCACCAACTTGAGTACTTATCCATCCTGAATTTGAAATCAAAACGCTTTGAAATCAGCTTATGAGCCTCTTTGTTTTAGGGAGAGAAAGACCCACTAAAGCAAGCTGAAGAGAAAGAAGAGATAATAGGACTTGGAAAGCAACCTCTTGGCAGAGAGTAACAAGAGCAGTGGAATAATTTAATTGCTCATCAGCTAATTATACGGTATTATAATGTTAATGTGTCTTCATCATGACATTGTAATAGGTATAGATTGAAGCATATGAAAAAGAAAGTGTTGATGCAGTAATTATAAGTAAGAGTGGGGCTGTTAGAGTAATTATACGCTTCGTCTGGTAATTAACATATTGTTCAACTTGAGATGGAGAACAAAGAGTGAAAAAGTTAAATATTGAAGGACATGCCTTTGACACTCCAGAGATGTCTCTGAGCTTTTGAAGAGAGAGAGAGAGAGAGAGAGAGAGAGAGAGAGAGATTTCTGCACCTTTATTGTTATTTCCGTGTTCCCCTTTCCATGATTTATTATGGTGCAAGAGAACTTGAGTATTAGAAGCTACTGAGTTTAAAGTTTTATGTTCTATGATCCCTGTTGCTGCTATTCGTTCTTTAGTTATGGCTCATTTTGTGTTTAAGTGAATTAGAAACTAAATCACAATATAATAGAATATGGTATGCAAACTTCTGTCAATAGAGAATGAAGGTAATTATATTTTGCATACCTGAAGAGGTTCTTCTGGAAGAGTTAGTAGGGTTTCTTTGACTTTTAATATCAATGGATTACCTGATTTTCTAATTTCAAATTCAGACCAATGCTATACTTTCTTTAAAACAACCAATCAGTGTTTGAGCAAGAGATCAGTTGATACAATTAGTCACACGCTCACCAATCATGTTCCTAGCAGCAGTGTATCTAGTGCTACTCCGAACTGAATATTTGCCATAGGTTAGCACACGTTTTCCATGTTTTCATAATGCTTACTGAGCAGAGAGTCTAAGGAGCTTGAGATAACCATTTATCTGCTAGTGAGAAGTGCTGGGATTTGAACTGACACTTCTAGTCTCTAGCATTGCTAATTTTATTACAACACTATATTCTACTCACCCCTCCTCGGTGTCTATGTTGGACAGTGCTATAAAATTAACCAGGAGGCTCTATGTACAGATTGGAACACTTCAATGAAGGAAGATTTAATGGACTGATAAAGGGGAGTCCACAGGGTCTGTGTCGATAGAGGAGAAGGCGATTAAATGTAGGAAATTTGGAGATGCCAAAGCTAAAGAATTGCATGGCTACAGTGAAAGGCCCATGGCATTGCTCCAGGGAGAGATCTGATCGTTGTTAAGAGGAGTTCACAAGCAGTCCAAGGTTCAAAACTTGAATTGCATTGAGATAGTAGTGTGAAACGACTCAATGCATTTGATTTCCACAGAACCTTGAATAAAACATATCAAAACAATTTTCTCTGTGGATCAATCCAGGAAGCCCCTAACCCTTTGAATTTGTTTCCCATTTAGTAAAGGAGAGTGGGAACCTACTAAATTACATTGTACTGTGTGTGTGTGTGTGTGTGTGTGTGTGTGTGTGTGTGAGAGAGAGAGAGAGAGAGAGAGAGAGAGAGAGAGAGAGAGAGCGCTGCAAAACTATCAATAACAAAGTTAACTGATTTATGGTCTTTATAAAGAATAGAATTCTTAAACTTTGCTTTTATAAATGCTCATATACCATTGAGGTAATGGGTAAAATAAAACATACAAATAAAAAATCATTTATAAACAATTGAAAATCATTTTAATACAATACGTCAATTTTCATAATTCTTGCTGAGTGTTGATACTTTCAGTATTAAATAATTGCTAACATAAACCCTAATAAAGCAATACACGGATTGAAGCAGGTAATATTAGAGGAATGTGCTTATGCCTGAGGCACTTGTAGTAAAATAGCAACCTACTGAATGAAACACTGCATTGTCAAGTTCAAGTATGTATGTTAAGTTGTTTGCACTTTGAAGGCATCTTCTTATGTTTATTTTATGTTCCATTTGACTTTTTTTTCAAAATTACAAAGATAAATGAATATTTAAAAGATGAGAGACAGAGGATGCCTCTGGATAAAAGGGCTGCCGCAGCAGCCTGCAACTGTGGTACTGGAACCCAGGGAAAAGGCCAGATGCGGTAGCCCACATCTGTAATCAGGGCACTCCAATGGTGAGATGGAAGGCGGAAACAGGAGACATTTGTCGTAGCTCAACAGTCACGGAGGCTGCAATCCATCGTTGATAACAACAGAAATAAGACACCTTATCTCAAAATATGGTGGACAGCAAGACCCAACTTGTCCTTTTCTCTCTGTACATGTGCAGTCTCACAGGCACCCACATTTGCTCATGCGCTGTAAGCACACATGAACTGTTCTTAATTGAAAACCGATTTTGCTTGATTTGGTAAAGTAAGCTGCATGATTTTTCAGTATAATCAAAAAAGAGATAAGAGATGGTAGGACGTGTCTTGCTGATATGCAGTAGGTAAAACTCATCGGAAGGTGCCAGCTAGAGTCGCATGAACTTATCCTATGGCTGATCTGGCTTCCCTATAAAGGAGGAGGAGCTTGGATCCTGAGTGATCCCCTGGACTGACTCCATTAACCTCTCTGAATTTTATATTCCCTATTGGGAGAGAGGTAATAATAATCCCTAAGCTTCAGGGTTGTTGGGAAATTAAAAATGCATTTAAAAGACTCATCACAGGAACCGGCACATTGTAATTGTTCAGTTAAGTTGGCTGCGATTACTGCTATTCAGCGGAAGAACATTACTGAACAATGCAAAGCCCTGCTTAATAAGAAGTTCTTGAAAGTTTAAAACAAATCCGTGAAATTATGTTGTGACTTTCTTTTAAAATATTAATTATAGTTGTCCACCATCTACAATGAAAAAGGTACTAAGCATTAAAGAAACAAAAATGCCGTCATCCTAAAGCAACCTCTCTTCAAGACCCTTCATAGAGGGTGGAGAATCATAACTGTCAGTTAGTTCATCCATATATGGAGGAAATTAACGTAAGTCTGTTTTTCCCCAAGTCATAATTCAATGGGAATGAGTATAATGTTTACCATTAGCACTCTTCGGCAGAAGTTACAATCTAAATAAAATGCATACATACACATACACACGTGTAAACATACACAAACTACTTACAAAACA
This sequence comes from Rattus norvegicus, assembly GCF_021556685.1. NCBI lineage: Eukaryota > Metazoa > Chordata > Mammalia > Rodentia > Muridae > Rattus > Rattus norvegicus. Next base: position 85,307,755 of record NC_141542.1, on the reverse strand, counting down.
GACCATAATTTTTCCCCTATTATTTTTCAGATTACTTTGTACTGAACCCTCGCAGATTTCCTTTGAATGGTGGTTAGGACCGTATCATCATTTTTGTGATCCTGTGCTGTTCTAAATACCAACAAAGCATACTTATTTCATGTTTACCTTCTTCAAAATATAGCCCAGTTTTTGAGATATTCTATATGCTCAGTATATGCTCACTGAATAAATGAGGAAGAAAGTGAGTTCTTTTTCAGTTTGAGAAAGAAATCAGTTTAATAGCATTATTTTTATAATTAATTAATTATTTTTTTATTTTTTACACAAGATTTTATTCCCCTCCTGCTCCACCCTCCGAATGTTCAACATCCCGTACGTCCCCATCCCCACCCCAGTGTCCACTAGGATGTCCCCACCCCACTCACCCTGCCTGAACTCTAAACTCCCTGGGGCCTCCAGTCTCTTGAGGGTTAGGTGCATCTTCTCTGACTGAACCCAGACCCGGCAGTCCTCTGCTGTTTATGTGTTGGGGCTCTCATCTCAGCTGGTGTATGCTGCCTGGTTGGTGATCAAATGTCTGAGAGATCTCAGGGGTCCAAGTTAATGGAAACTGCTCTTTCTCCTACAGGGTTGCCCTCCTTTTCAGCTTCCTCCAGCTTTTCTCTCATTCAACCACAGGGGTCAGCAGCTTCTGTTCATTGGTTGGGTGCAAATATCTGCATCTGACTCTCAGCTGCTTGTTGGGTCTTTCAGAGGTAGTCATGATCAGTCCCACAAATCTAATCCTCTTCTTTCTAAGTTTAATGTCGTGTTTATATAATAGAGTGAAGTAAAAAGCAATCGAAAGACCAGACATGAAAGTTACAGAGGCAGGCATGAAATAGACTCAGGAATAGTAGGCCTCTAATTTTTTGACAATTTTGTCACATAGTTTTGACCCTCCTCTTCTTTACTGCACTAAACCACTGATGATGGCCGTGGGACATGGTGAAAGTAGCGTTCAGATGGACGATATTCTGGTAGTAGAAATCCCACAGAACCATGAGTGCAGAGACATAATGGGCTACGACCATAGAAATTTTAGGGTCGAATGATTTATATATAAAAAAATAAGTAGCTATGTTATATGTTCAAGAAGGAAAGTTAATTACTTTAAAATGAGCAATACAAATATAATTTATGGTCTTTGTATTTATGGGAAAAATATAAACATAAAAAGTTCATAGTTTTCAAGGATGGGCCATATGGGTGTGTATATATATATATATATATATATACATATATATATATATATATATATATTTGAGACTTGCATGTGACCTGTGTCCATGCAGAGGCATCGTCCATAGGAAACGTTGTTATTTTTATTCACACTGAAAAATAAAAATTTGATCATAAAAGAAGTTACCAATTTCAACAGACCTGTGACTGACACAAAGATGTATAACGTTAATTATTAATATATAATAAATTACAGCTTCACTAAATGATCAAATGAGTCTGTTACAATTTACATTTTTATTCTTTAACATAGGTGCATACATATAGTAAATAATAAATGTTATTTTCTTTCCCTTCACAGGAAGCATAAGTAATTTAATAACAATTAAATTCACTTTTAGGATCAATTCAATTTAGCAACAACTTAGTGTTTTACTGTTGGGTGAGGTATTCTACTAAAAATGGGTGATTTTATGAAATCCAGTCATTTACTTTTGAAGTATTTTTGTGTTTCTTGGTGACATACCATGTGCCAGGGACAACTAGCTCCCAGTTCCTGCAGTAAACTGTTTACTATGTTTGAACTATGTGCCAAAGTTGTCAGTAAACAAAGGGAAGCTTTCACCGTCAAGTACTTTACATTTATCTGAGAAGAAGTATTATGACATTTTCTCCGTCCCTAAGGATTTTAGTGCTAATCAAAGCAAAGGACAAATAGAAAACACAAACAACACAGTAACATATGAGCAATGAATGAAAGGTTTATGTTATGACATTATTATGGAGTGCAGGGAGACTGATCCCATCTGTTCATATTAGGGTGATGGCATTTGGGTTCTGACTCAGAAGGGATGTGTTGTGCTCAGGTGGATGGATCTGGATGAGAGAAAGATTTAAGGAAATCAAACAGCTGCAAAGCATAGGGTGTATGGTTTCAGCATATTTGCAACCAACCTCAGGAGATGGTTCACAATTGCTTACCGGGTTCAAGAGACTGCATGGAATCTGAAGAGAGAAATGGGAACCTAAACACAATAAAAATTATACCTTGGAAGGTGCACGTCCTTCTGTAGGAATTGCGAGTTTTAAGTAAGTAATTGGCACACCCTGGCTTTAATGTTATAAACTTAATTGCTTAAGGCAGAAAATGAGTTTATTTATATCTCTGTTATTAAGCGATTAGCATGTCAGTAAACATTTTGATTATGTCTTATCAAACATTTTATCTGAGATATTTTTCAATTGCTTCCTAGCAGGAAATGTTGATAAGAAAGGAACATCAAATCACATCTCTCACATACCTATTCCTTAAAAATATCCAGCACCAAGTCGGATTTTAAAGACGCTAAAAATTCACTTTGTTCAAGAAAATTATCCCTGTGGTTTACCGTTTTCGCATCAAACACATACCAGTTTCTGCAAGTCATACATGAAACAGAAAGAAAGAAAGAAACAACAGATCATTCTCAGGTTATTGAATTTACATGACTTCATTTGTAGATGTGGAAAATAATATGGTCAAACCTATTAATGTGACAATTAACATATAGTATCTGTTAAAATAATATGATTTTATTTTATTTCTATTCACAGTATTATTGGCTCTTGCATTTATGTTCTACCATTCTCTAGTCATTTAAATCATTACTTTTCCTCGTTTAATAACTTTAATTCTGAAGAAAGATACAAAAAACTTAAATTTTACAATAATTTTTCAATTTTATCTTCAGTCATTATAGCCCCATACTACTTTCCAGGGTCATTTGCTAAGAACACAGTTGCTGTACCTTTCTGATTATTTAGTGGAAAATGAAATAGCAATATATAAGCTTACGAAACCTTTTGGCTTTGTAAATATTTATTTCTTTTCTCTGTGTTTCCAACAGAGAAGTCTTTCCAGAGGAGGGTGTAAAACAGGAAGGAAAATAGGTAACAGGGGAACAAGGGTTGCGTTTGAACATGGGAAATTATCTCTTTTGAGTATAAAAACAGTGGGAAGATGCTGTGTGCAGATTCGGACAGATGTTTACTTGTTTATAACCCCTACTGGTTTAGTGCCAAGAAACAAGATGGTTTATCTATATTTCATTAAATATACAATTACTGAAGACATTTTAGTTTCTTTTCTAGTTAACGGAGAGAATACACTAGCTTATTATTAATTAGAGTCTACTAAGAATTCTTTTGAAATTTTTGTGACATTGGACATTTTCTTTCTGTTATTTTATTATAGAAACATCAACCTGTTTGGTATTAGTATTACTATTTTCCACATGAGTAAGTTGAAGCTTGGAAATGTTAAATAATTCACCAAAGGTTTTTTAAGAAAACTATTGGTTTAATTTTAATGAAATCATGTATAGTGTACTTGATAAAATTTAGAACATCATGAAATCTTGTAATATTCTCAAATGTACACAAATACCAAACACATAACATTTAAGAATCCCATTTATTCTAGCTCACTATGTATATATAAAATGAAAAGGTGTCTGATACTCCTTATTCCCTCAAGGAACCTTCAGTATGTGACCTGCATGTGATGCCCAAGTCTCCTCTGTTGTTTCAGCTCATCAAAGTTTGAATAGACAAAAAGTGGTAGGGTTCAAGTGTTAGTAAGTTAAGTTTGTCACAACCTTAAGTTATGTATCATAACTAACTAAAACTGTTTATAGCCTCCCATACTGTTGTGTGACTGCTGGAAATACCTATCTTATGTTACTCTTTATCATACATAAATTTATCAATCCTTTGACAAAAATAAAAATGCTACAATTTATTTTGAAAACACAGAAAAGTTATAAGTTTTTTGCATGTCACATAATTTTATTATCTTTTTGGAATAACTTACAGATAGGGTTGTATTAATATTTTGACATCAGGACTCTTGGAAACCACATGTTTCCATGGTTTTGTTTTTAATTATTGACCAGCAGTTCTACTTATTTGACAGAATCTTATTTAGGTTGCCTTCAACTGGATTAATAACTTTAATAAAATATGATTTAATAGACAAAGGTTAATTCACTAATGCAGTTGCCTTGCAGATCCCAAGGGTCCTCTGCTACCTTCATTAGAGAAGTAATCTTGACATCAGTAATTAACTGCTTAAGTTGCCTGTATGAAGCATACATAGAATTAGTAAGTAAACACTTGATCATAAAATTCCCTTATCATTATTGTACATTTGTAGCCATCTAAAAGGAAACATTGCTTGTGCAGCTTTTAATATCACTGCCTTCTTGTCCTATTTATTTAGTTCTTTCTGATAAGTAGGATGATCAAATGAACAGATTGGTTCATTATTTTTTTTCCTTTTGTTTCTTTTAAATTTATTTAATATTTTTTACACTCCAGATTTTATACCCCTCCTGGTCCATCCTCCGACTTTTCCATATCCCATACCTTGCACCCCACCCCCTGCCTCCACAAGGATGTCCTCACTTCCCACCCCCCAAACCCCCAACCTCCACATTCCCCGGGGCCTCCAGTCTCTTGAGGGTTAGATGCATCTTCCCTGACTGAACCCAGACCGGGGAGTCCTCTGCTGTACATGTGTTGGGGGCCTCCTCTCAGCTGGTGTGCGCTGCCTTGTTGGTGGTCCAGTGTCTGAGAGACCTCGGGGGTCCAGGTTAATTGAGATGCTGGTCGTCCTACAGGGTTGCCCTCCTCCTCGGTTTCTTCCAGCTTTTACCTCATTCAGCCACAGGGCTCAGCAGTTTCTGTCCATTGGTTGGGTGCACATATCTGCATCTGACTCTTTCAGCTGCCTGTTGGGTCCTTCAGAGGGCAGGCATGATAGGCCCCCTTTTTGTGAGCACTCCATAGCCTCAGTAATAGTGTCAGGTCTTGGGGTCTCCCCTTGAGCTGGATCCCACGTTCGGCCTGTTGCTGGATCTCCTTTTCCTCAGGCTTCTCTCCATTTCCATCCCTGCAGTTCTTTCAGACAGGAACGATTATGGGTAAGAGTTTTTGACTGTGGGATAGCAATCCCATCCCTCACTCGATCCTAGAGGTAGACTCTACAAGTTCCCCCTTCCCACTATAGGGCATTTCATCTAAGGTCCCTCTCTTTAAGTCCTGAGAGGCTCTCTCCTCCCAGGTCTGTGGTACATTTTAGAGCGTTCCCTCACCTCCTACCTCCTGAGGTTGCCTGTTTCTTTTCTTTCTGCTGGCCCTCAGGGTGGGAAAGGGGACAGGGAGGGGAAGAGGGGAATACGATCAGGTATTGGATCAGGGGAAAAAGACTGAAAACAGATTTGTTCTTAACTTTGCATTTTGCCAGACTGACTATCAGTTGTCAAATGTAATCGAAATCATTCTTATTAACACAATTTGGGATTATTAATTCATCTCCTAGCTAGCTTGTTATTTTTGGTTTCCCAGACTGGGCTTGTCTGTATAGCCTAGGCTATCCTGAAACTTACTTTGTAGACTACACTGGCCTGAAACTCACAGAGATGTTCTGGTCTCTTCCTCTCCAGGGCTGGAATTAAAGGTTCGCGCCACTATTCTCAAGCCATCTTTTATTTTTGGCAAAGAAACATAATAGCTTTCTTTCCAGACTGTTTTAGGGAAATGAAACTTTCTGGATTTGTTGAATTTTAATTAACTTAGTTAACTTGTTTACATGAGAATGGCATGACACAGCACACATGTGGAGGTCAAAGGGTAGTGAGTGGGAGTTGATTCCCTGTTCATCAGGTGGCTCTGAGGAATTAAACTCATGTCACAAGGTTTTGAAGCAGGCACTTTTACTCACTGAACGACCATGTCAGCTCATGTGGAAGAATGAGAGTTATGTTTATAGGTATAATATTCTATCTGGTAGAACACTGATCATAAACATATGCCTATGAAACCATGGCAACGATACTGTACATCCTTCTAGATTTATATTTATTTGAATATAAAACTATGAGGTGATGCAACTTTGTAGCATCCAATACTATTTTAAACATTTGTTAATCTATTATAAAGTTTTAAGAAAAGTTTAATAAAATGTTATCTTAAAATAATGGCGTTACGAAACATACATACTTATTTGCCTTTTAACATGTCGAAATAAACACTCCCCGTGTCAAATGCAAAAATAAAAACAAAACCCACTACTTTCAAATATCCAGTATCCCCTTTGAAACTACCAGTAAGTGACATAGAAGAAATGCTGTGCATTAAAATTCATTCAGGGCTTCAATTTTTAAGAAAATAATTATAAGTAGTATCCATATATGACATTTCCATACTGCTTTCTAACATCTTGAGTTTATTAGTGGGAAATGTAATTTGTGCTAATCAGCCTGAGGCAAAATGAGTGAGAAATTAACTTGACACAGACATTTGATGTTATAGTATTTCTCAGTTTGCAGTACAGCCACAACATGGCAACCCAGAATAAACACACAGATCTTCAGTGTCACTTCCAATTACCACATTACTGCAAATAGCTGTAAGTTACTGAAAAGCCCGCCATGATTCATTATCTTCCGGGCTTTCTCTGAGAAGGCATGCATCAGCACTGCACATGAAGTGGCATGTTTGAAGACTCTGTACTCGTATAACAGTCCTGAATCTTGATTTACAGTCTGTTTTCTGAAATAGCGTTTATCAATATTAATGTGCCTCTGGAGTCATATTCGCCCAGGCTCTGCAGAGGCACCAAGAGCTGGCAAAGCTGTTTTCCCTCTGGTTCTCTGTTTACCCCTACTCTACCTCACCAGGGACCAGGGATCAGAGAAAGAGCTGGCAAACAGCAACTCCTTGTCATCACGTCTGCTTCTCCTTAGGCTCTTCTATTCTATGGTTTAATATTTGGTTTCGTAAAATAACAGCTTCAGAAATATGATACACGTATTCAACCATCACACACTCCAAACAACAGGGGCCTGAGAATATGGTCCGTAAATAAGATAATGTAGGAACGCTATTTTTAAACTTGGATGTTTTGAAGGGCTGGATTGGCAGCCTCCAGATAAATAACTAAAGATCCTAAATGTATTAGTTATGACCTACTTTCTGTTTTCCATCTTCAATACTTAGAAACTTGTGGCAGATGCTGGCCCAATTTCAAATTGTCCAGTGCTGCAATTTTTGCCAATGGTTCTGCTTCCCAGAACCTGCTATTTCTATACCAAAACTGGAACAGTCGTTTCTCCAACGTAGAGAATGGTTACCTCTTAAAGAGTAGCTCATGACCAACCTCAAATTTCATGGAAAGACCTTTGCCATCTTCGGCTTTTTGTATGTGTGTGTATCGATGTTTGCATGCGTGGCTATATGATATGGTGGTGTGCTCAGTGTGTGGGGGTGAACAAGTGAGCGGAGATGAGCTATCGATGAGAGGTGTCTTCCTTGCTCATTCTCATTTTTATTAATTTATTCTTGGGCAGCTTCATGTGTGTGTTCATTTCTGTCACAGTCCTCCTTCCAGCACCTCTTCTGGTTTACTGGCTTCACCAGGGTGGCTTTTCCCCCACCAAATCTGCATCTGACTTTCATATGGGTTTGCTGTGTTTCCTTCTTTTGTATTTTTATTGCATATTTTATGTATTTAGTTTCTAATGTTATCCCCTTTCCCAGTTCACTCCTCTTCCATTCTCCCTCCCCCTGCTTCTGTGAGGATGCTCCCCCTCCCACCCACCCACTCCCACCTCAACACCCTGACATTCCCCTACACTGGGGAAAGGAGCCTACACAGGACCAAGGGCTTCTCATCCTACTGATGTCAGACAATGTCATCCTCTAATATATATATATATATATATATATATATATATATATATATATATATATATATACATACATACATACATACAACCAGGGCCACTTGTGAGTGCTTGCATTTGGTGTTATCCATTGTATCATGGGCAACCAATCTCTCTCACACTTAGGAGAATGAGTTCCTCTCCCACATGATCCTTGATGGCCATTAGATCCACTGAGTGAGCCAGGGTCCTCTGATTCCTCTCCCATCAATGACAGAAGGTGTAGCATTCATAATGTTGACAATTGTAGTTGCTGCGCGTCCATGCTTGCATGTCTGTGTCGTGCCCTCAGGACCCTCTCCTCCTCATCTGGGAATTTAAATCTTCCTTTCTCTTCTGCCATGCTCCTCAAGCCATTTAATGGTTGATATCAATGAGATGTCTGGCTTCAGGCTAATTACTTCCAGTCAGTTGTTCTCTCCAACTTGACTAGCAATGGGTTTGTGTATTAGATCTTGTCCTCTGCAGAGAGAAGCTGCTTGGATAAGGCTAGTGTGTGGCCATAATAGAAGTATTTAAAAAACAGTTTTATAACACGTCTCCATAGGAAAGCCAAAATAGGTTCATTCCTGGTGCCTGTGACATTCTCAACCATGAACATTTGAACTGGTTCTACAGGACCAGGCACGTGAGATGCTTCCTATGGAATAGGTCTCAGGTCAAATTGGAATTTAGTTGGTTGTGCCACTGAGGTACTGATAGGCTCATCTTGCCTTGCAAGTTGGTATTGTATAACACACCACATCCAAAGCTGGAAAAGAACTTTCTCAGCGTTTCTTAGCCAGCTTCCTGCATATTTACTTACAGTATTATGAGTGCTAGCCAACAAGGAGGAAGCTTTCAGCTCAGTTCACCTATAGTTTCTGTGTTCTGCATACTGTTTTTTGCTTGTTTCTGCATACTGTTTTGTTTTGTTTTGTTGGTATCTTCAGTAGTAGGTTATTATCATGCAGTTCTGGCCTATAACCAAGGATACCTTGTACAACTGTGTAAAAAAAAACCAGAATGCATATCATGTGCATTCTATCACTGCCATATCTTTGAAAACCTTACTTTTGGCCATTTACATTGCCTCTCCAACTCATGAATTGCTATGTTGTGTAGCTAGCAAGCTCTAGGCATCCTTCTTTCTCTGCCTTCCTAGCACTAGGACTATAAACACTCATTGTTTTTTATATGGGTACTGGGGATCTGAACTCAGGTCCTTGTGCTTGGATATCAAGCACTTCACCAACTGAACTTCATTTCCCACCTGAGATTCATGGTTGTTTTTTTTTTTTGCCTACTATGCAAATAATTCTGAGATATAGAATGTCTGAAGGTTCTAAAAACTTTTTTGTGGGCTATTAATACACTGTTTTCTCAACCCATTTACAACTTAATAATTCCTATTCTTATCTCAAAAACTTATTCTATGCTAGTGTTTAATTCAATATTGTCTTCTAAAAGGGTGTCAACTAATCATTATCCTCTAATGAAAATATTTTTGATATTTTCTTGTTGTTGAATGAAATAATAAACTGGCTTCAAGATAATTATATCCTCAAGGATGAGGAACTTCACGGTGGATCGGAGACCTAGCAGTAACAGACTGGATAAGGACACCAGGTACCTGGAAGGCTGTTTTAACACCCTCTAGTAAATGGTGAATGGGAAAAGGATAGGGGAAGTTAGGAAATTTTTTTCCTTTCTTTTATGGGATATTTTCTATATTTACATTTTAAATGTTATCCCCTTTCCAGGTTTCCCCTCTGAAAACACCCTATGCCATCCCCCATTAGCCTGCTTCTATGAGAGTGCTCCCGCGCCCTCCCATCCACCGCACACTTCCTATCACCTCCATGCCCTGGCATTCCCCTACACTGGGGCATTGAGCCTTCCCAAGACCAAGGGCCTCTCCTCCTACTGATGCTGGACAAGGCCATCCTTTGCTATATGCGACTGGAGCCATGGGTCACTCTATGTGTACTCTTTGGTTGATGATTTAGTCCCTTGGAGCTCTGGGGTATCTTGTTGTTTGATATTGTTCCTCTTATGGGGTTGCAAACCCCTTGAGCTCCTTCAGTCCTTGGGGATCATAGAGATGGTTTAGAGGTTAAGAGCACTGGGTGTTCTTCCAGAGGTCCTAAATTAAATTCCCAGCAACCACATGGTGGTTCACAACCATCTGTAATTGTATCTGATGCCCTTTTCTGGTGTGTCTGAAAACAACTATAATATACTCATATACATAAATAAATAAATCTTAAAAATCATAGGAGACTACTTTTGTTGAAATTACACATTTGGTGACTCATGGCTAAAGAATAGGAGTGAAATGTATGGAACAGTGAGCAAAGGAAAACTATCAACTTGGCAAACTGAGAAGATACCTCTAGGGATAAGACACCCGACCACGATCAGGGGTTCTTCCCTGTGAAAGCCAGTGATGACATTTACATGGCATGTGTGTAGTCTTATATACAGGACAATACTCTTGTTTGCTTCAGAGCACAGCAAAGCCTGTGTGGCAGTACAGATGTGGTGAAGCAATAAACAAAATATTTTGGCTTATTGAAGAGAGCTGTTGAATTTGCTTAAGATTTTTCTTACATCAATTTGTTCTATCACGTTGTATCCTGGTTATTACACTGAATGTTTAAATTATGCGAATGACCTTAAGGATGACAAGGTTCATTGATGAAAATTTGCAAGTATGAATGGAGATGCCCATTGCTAGGTCAGACACAGTCGTGTATTAGAATGCGTGAAAGAGCCCTGCTTCTAAATCATCCAGAAGTAGTGTACTCTAAAGTCTATAACCTAGATATAGCAATTTATAGAATGCAAAACACCATCATGAATACTCAGAATTGATTGCTTTGCATGATTGCCTTAGAAAGTTAAGCCTCAAATGCAACCTTGATTCAGTTTTAACTGAAACTTCCAGAAAAATCTCACTGAGATATTGAACTTCTTAGAATTTCGGTAGTAGAAAGTAAGTTATATTTAGCTGTTTCTCGAAGCTTTTACAGAATTGGGGTGAAAATGCCATTATGTTTCTTTCCTAGAATGTCACGTACTTCCTACAGAAAGATTTCATAATTAAGCATACATTTCAGGGGAATCAGTATGTCTACCTGGCTTCATAGAAAAGGAAATGCTCTTAAAGCCTGCTCAGCACCATAAACAAAGATAGTAAACACAAGAAACAAGGGTTTGCTGTGCTTTTAAAGGGTAAAAAGGGGGTGCAAAGAGCAAACATTATGGAGACAAGGAGGACCTATTTCCCTTTTGCTGAATTACTTCTCTGCTTGTAGTCTTTCAGTTTAATGCACAGTAGATTATAAGGATACGTGGCCAACCCCTGGAGTCTCTGGCATTTGCTTACCTTGGATGGAAGGTATAGCAGATGCCTTTCTGTAATTTAAAATAAACAAAGCAAAACAAAAACAAAAAACATCAAGGAGGGTCTTTATGCAGTGTCCATTTTTTTCATCCACGAGATAATTTGCTTGTCTAAAATATAAAAGTCAGAATTTTTCCACAACATATGGAAAAAATCAAAAGTTTCTTTGTTTCATTAATCATAATCATTATTTACAAGATTTTTGGAACCAGCTATAACTATCCTTTTTTCTTTCTTTTTTCTTTCTTTTTTTTTCTTTTTTTTTTTTTTTTTTTTGGAGCTGAGGACCAAACCCAGGGCCTTTCGTTTCGTTTGCTAGGCAAGCGCTCTACCACTGAGCTAAATCCCCAACCCCGGAACCAGCTATAACTATGTATCACTTAAGATGATCGGTTGATTGATCAACCACATATTTTTTAAATACTTGGCTACATCTCTTCTTCGGTTCAAGGAATTTGGAAATGCAATATTCAGAAACTTGGCCTTACCAGACCTTTGATATATTGTAAGATTGCACCTTTCCTACAGATGTGGCAAAACATCATAGAACACTCAAAATTTGGGGTGAACAGAAATTACTGGCTTGGCTAGTTAGAAGAAAGTGCACCCGTATTCACAAGTAACTGATGTCAGGTCATCTTTAGATTTCCAAAAACAAGTAACAGGTTTTTCATTTCTTGTTGCTGGAGGTTCTACAACGGCATGCAGTGCTAGGTTTAAAAGAACCCAGATCTTTCATCTGTCTTGGTGAAAGATGCTCCACGATGTTGAAAGTTTCAGGTCAGTCCACTTGGTGCAGATGAAAACACTGCTGAATGTTGTCCTCTGGTAAGAATAGCCATTACTGTCTTCACTGAAGCTGTGATTACTTGCAGGTGACCTTCAAAATGAAGACTACTAACATTCCCTTATAAATGAAAGGGGGAAGAAATGTCAGAACTTTACCTGAGATTCTGCCTGCTCCTTTTATATCCTCATAGCTGTAGATAAACAGCCCAAAGTTCACCTGATGTCATGTTCTCCAGAAGCAATAGAACACCTAGTTTGGCAAATTAACTGAAACAGAGTTCTCTATAAGTGTAAGTAAGCATGGCGAAGTCATGATATGTGCTGGAATAAAATTTCTCCGTGTTGTGACTGGTTGTAAGGCCAGTTCCCATAAGAAACTCTTCATTCTTGTTCTTTAAGTAACCCTTATTAACTCACTGGCTTATCAACTTGGGCTTTAGAGGGATACTTATTTTGTTTATCACTGATGTCCTATCTGACTGAAAGTTGGATACTATGTTTTTTCTGATATTCTCAAGTGAATGTGTTTTCTGCCATATATTTAATGACAGAGTCCTTTTATCAATAAATATTTATTATATGCTGTCATGAATAAAATCCTTTGCTTTTCAGACTGCATAGATATATGCATATATATGCATTATTATATATGTATTTGTATATATATATATAATTTAAAAATTGGTATATAGTGTTCACTGAATTTGCCTATCACACATTTTGTGTCCTCTTTAAACTGTTTTGGGTAAGTAATGAAGTTACTCTTATTCAGATTTTACAAATCAAAAGAGATTCAGAGATTTGTCCAAATCACACAAAAAACACATCAAATTTAACATACTATCTTCTTAGAATTTTTTTCTTAAAGCAAAGCACTAATAGTATTTTGACTTATAATACAACCAATTCAGGAATTTAATTGAATGATTTTTCTGTTAACGATAAAAGAAAACAATCTTACAGACTAGAATGAACTATTCACATATAGTAGTATAAAAGATTAGGGAAAGTTCTTCATTTATTTGGAGTGCTCTTGAGATTCAACATTTCCTAAAACAATTTCTCTTTGGACAGGGCATTCTCCTCATTATAAGTCCTCCATCAGTGCAGACATATGCTAATGACAATGAATGAAATCATTTTGCGTTTTATTTCTTGACTGTTAAATGAAGAGTAATACATTAAAGTGTCTTTTGATAAAACTAGCGTAGTGTTGTATAATTGTGAAACTCTCATATCCCCTTTGAAGTGTCTTTTCCATAATTGGTATGGCATTAGGAATGGGGAAAAATCTCCCTTGTGCCTTGACTCCTAGCAAGGCCCTCCAATTCTCCTCTACAAATCACATTTCTTCTTCAAGGAATTACTATATGCCAGTACATATAAAATCTACTATGACCTCTGCTTTGTCTACATTGATATTTACTATAATTTGATAGGTATCTACTGCACATGTAACTGATATCACAATGCCTACAATAACTTTTAAAATGAATATAAAATTAGACCTTTAGAAGAGGAGACAATTCAACACATCTTCATTATTTGCATAATATCACAAAATTTTTTTGAATAACATGAAATATGAGCCTAAACTTTCATGAACCAATGCTCCATGATGGATGACGGTGATGTTTGAGGGTCCACCTTAGAGTGCATGCTAATGTGGCATCTGGCTAGAATCTTGTGGTTCTGAGAGCTGAATGTAGGGTTGGCTTTTAGGCCACTTGGTCGGTAAACCATTGTGTGGATGCTTGACTCATTCTTTTCTTCATGTGGTTGAATATATCACTTGATTTATCTACAGATTTAGACGCCAACTTCTGAAGAGAAGACAGGTGAGAGGGAAGCTATAAGTGTTATTAGACTGTCAGGGAGAGAAAAGAAGAAAAAATGATTTTGGACAAAGAAACAGAACCTTTTTGATCTTTATTCTTTTAAATGTCAAAATGACTTATAGGAAATTTGGCAAGGGAGTCTGAGAAGTACAGAGATCTAAGGAACACCGGGAGCCTGTTTCTGCCTTAGAATAAGTGTATGAATGTGACTATGTAAAGGATCTTGTGTGAGTTCTTAGTTATTAGGATGGATTTTCCAAGGGTATTATAAAAAAAGTGGGCACATTAAAACTGGGGATATAAAATAAAAACCTCAGAAAACTGTCATTTTAGTGTTGTTTGCAAGAAGATTATTGTATGTATAATTTAGTTTCGCAACCAGACCAGATGCAGCAAAAAGGAGAGAGTACAGAAAAGAAACCCCAGTTTTAACCTGCTGTTATATTTTTAAAAGTGCCTATAAAGTCATTTAATCTGGCCTAAAGGAGCATATTTATCACAAGGAATAAAATATACTATACTAATGATGTAAGCTGGCTGTGTTGTTTGAATACAGAGTTAAACTATCTCACACTTCTGTCTTTGTTGTGTGTGTGTGTGTGTCTGTCTGTGTCTCTCTCTCTGTGTGTGTGTGTGTGTGTGAGAGAGAGAGAGAGAGAGAGAGAGAGAGAGAGAGAGAGAGAGAGAGAGAGACAAAGAGGAGATTAGCTGATTTTTAGATTTTAGATAGAGGATCAAATGAAACCTATTTATACTGTCAAGAAAATCAACAGTATTATTTAATTTATAGAAATTATTTGGTGTATTTTAGAGTAGTATTAAAAATTAGATAGTATTTCCATGTTTTTGTCTTGTCACATATTTTATTTTTTGCCCTAGATATGACCCACTTCTACATTTCCATTCCGTAGATATGTTTAGAATGCTGTTTCCTTTTTTATTTAGGTATAACTGTCATTAAAAGCCACCCATGGAGATATTTAATTTAATTGAATCGACTTATCAGAGTAGTAATGACTTGTTCTATCTTCCACAAAGAAATTAAATTAACAGGAATATTACATTGAGATGCATACCAGTGAGTTATTACGTGCAGCATGTGAATCTCTGCATAAATTAGAGATTGAATGAACAAACACATAATTAGCATAATTTTAGTAATTCTACTTACAATATTTTATTTTACCTTAACTTGTAACCTGATCGTCCAAGAAGTGTTTCCTTTTTTTTTTTAACTGTCCTCATCCAGAATTTGAAGTTTCTTGGGCAACATATTTTCAAAAGATAAATGTATTGTAAAGTAGGAGTATTATAGAGAATCAAAGAGTCACCAGTTCAAGAAAATGAGGAATCATATAGATCTTTGCTGGCAATGACATTAGTGACCAAATGCCAGCGCGAGCTATGCTCAACTTAAAAGGATGCATAGGAAAGCAATCTTAAATTTGAGAATAGGTACTGAGGTATAAAGATAACCCCTCAGATGAGCATAAACTTGGAGCTGAGTAGTCCACTTGCTCATGTGTCAGTCAGAAAGTTTCAGGACAAATGTTCTTTCTATATAATTTATATTTATCTTGTTTTCCTTGATGTGTATTTTTTTACAAAGATAATTCTAGAGAAATACCTGAGGCATTAATATTTGTATGGCTCGAAAAATGTGTAAAACCTAAAGTGGGTGTAAATGTCCCTACAAATGTCTCCTTCTTCCAAAATATGAGCTCCCTAGCATAGCTACAAAGAGGTGATTATGAAGAGTTGTCACATAACTGTGTCCATGGATCAATCAATGGAGCAATCAATAGATCAATCAGGGTGGTTGGCTTTACCCACAAGGAGATTTGATTTTTACAGGAAGATATTCTAAATGTGTAAAAGTAAGTTATTTCTTAGATTATCATTTCAAGCTGGGTGCAAACGTTTTAAAAGAAACTATACAAATCAAATATGAATGAGCCCACCAAATCTTCACTTACATTTAATTAATGTCATTTTTGAATGTTATTGGAATTATCTATGAAGTTTAGTCATTGTACAAGTCTTTGTTATACTTACTCTGTAGGAGTTCCGAAGGCAGAGGGTTTTTTAACGTTGAATATCAGAGTCAAAGTATCAGGAAGAGATGAACAGAGGTCATCACTCCATGTTGAGAGAGTCATCTTCTTTAGGAAAACAGCTGTGAAAATGCTTTATAGTTTCGGTGACTTTCGTAAAATTTTAATTTCATTCATCAGCCTGGGATCAAAACATACAAAATCTGTGATTTCTCAGAAAGCCATGAATGCATTATGATTAGAAAATCAGAGATCTAGTAATATAAAATATGAATTAAATGAAGCTATGTTTCATTCAAAAGTGATGGACATTGAGTCCCGAGAATTAAGCAATAAATTGGTATCAAACTGGAAGGTGGATCAGATTTTTTGATGTAACTCCAAGTGGCATATGAATTAGTCTCATATTTATTAATTAATAACAGAAGACAAGGATCAATGAGAAAACTACTAGAGATGGGCAATTGTGTCAAAAGAAATAGGTGGCACTTTGAAAATGTGTTGCCAGCCTTCATTTGATGAAAATAGAAAATCTCTAAGAACAGTTGGAGTGTTGAAATATGAGTGGTGTATTACTCTGGATTTGATTGATTTGAGGGTAGAGAAAATATGGGTACATGCAAATTAAACTATTTTAAATTATGAAAACCAGAGTCAAAATGCTGACAATCAGAAGACATAAATGATTACTTTTACTGTAAGTGACCTAGAAGACAATGAATCTGATTACATGAATTATAAGAAGTCAATAATTCCCAACATTTGCTCATTGACTTAATAAAGAAATTTTAACCCTCTACCAAATTCTGTTTTATGAATGTCCTGAAATACTGAGTTACTTTTTTCAAGAGAAAAAAAAATATTTATGATTGAAAAGCTCCTTCAAAAGCAAAAAGACTGTCAGAAAATGTGAAATGACTTGGGCAGATTGGGAGGTAGAGAGGAATTGGGAAGAGTTGGCAGAGAGCACAGAATATGATTTCTCATATTTTAATTGTATGAAAATATTAATACATTTAAACTTTAAAAGAACAAAAAAAGCTCCTCAAAATATTCTCTACGATTATTGTCCAATAAGGCGGTTGCTCTGCGGCCCTCTGGAACTACATCCATATTTTTCTACTGATGTCCTTGTCTCTAGAACTACACATAAGGATAGCTTTTACTAGTGGTTCAAATGAATCTGTGTAGCCACCAACTGACATTAAGAAAAACAGGGGCCTATTCATTAAAGCCTGATTATCTAAAGATATTTATTTGACTACAACCGGGTACATTATGGAGGATACTTTTCCTTCACATTTCATTAAGATGTCCTATTGAACAATGGAGTGTCCAAGTGACCCATAGTACAGACAGCATATCTGTTTAGACTCCTTCCTACTCTACCACTGTGTCAACCATGACTGAGGAAATCACTGGAAACCTGAAGTCATATGAGGAAGAGGTAAAGTAAATATGAGGAAGAGAATGTAATCATGTAGATGTGGATGAGTCGGGGAGAGCAGAAGATCTAGAAGGAACTGGTTGAGGGGAAATTGTAATCAGATTATAATGTATGGAAAACATCTATTTTCAATTAAAAAAATGACAGGCTAATCTCTGTTAAAAACACACCTTAATAAATCGTATGATGAATGTTATCACACCCTCGGATGTGTGCTTTTCAATATGTTCTCTCCTAACATTTCTTCTGCTTGTAATGACATGATCTAGTGGATCTAGGTTAATGGTATATCTTTTACCTATAGTGATTATCAGAAACAGCAGTAATATTTGTAGTTGTGTGTATTTCTTTTACCCATAAATTGTATTTTCCACTTAAGTCACTGGAATTCAGCCAGTGATAATGCTTTTCATCCACAATGTTGGTTGCCAGTCATATTCTTTGATGAACTATCACATTTATAAGCACATTTTAATGGCAAGTATTTTATCAGTGTATGTTATCGATCAGTGTATGCCTATTTCCTTAAGAATCTTGTTTACATGTACTTATTAAAGATAATTAATAATTAATATTTTAAAAATTTATGGGTGAGCAAACTCTCTTGACATAGATATGCTTGTCAGAAGTATTTCATCTTGAGGGGAATAGCCAGCATACGTTTACTTAGAAATGATTAATGTGTATGGTCACCCCCAAGTACTAAGAATTTTGACAAATATGGGCAACTTTAGACTATTTCCCTGGAAGTGTCAGAGGCAGCACAACTAGAAGTAAATATTTTATTTTAATGTGTGTGTATGCTTAAGGGTATGGATAAGTACATTGCTTAGGAAATGCACAGGTCTTTAAACTTGCAGCTGAGTTGAAAGCTTCTTAGCTTTTGTAATGTGTGTGAATGTGATATTTAGTTCCTCTTTGCCTCATTATTTCATTGATGATAAGATGCGCATGGTGTTTGTCTTTGAAGCTTATAAACAGATGAAAATGAAGCATTTTGGGTAGATGCTGCTACCCAAAGCCATTGTCATTCTGATTAGAGAGTTCCAGGTGCACGGGAAACATCAAATGATTATACTCATTACAATTCAGCAATAATGTCATTAAAATAATTAAACATTGTATTTTAATTTGATTTACTTGAGGAAGAGAGAGTGCACAAAGTTACCAACAGCCTTTTATTATGCATTGTAAGAAATATGTCTTTTTGTTCTCTTTATTTTAAATTTGGGCTATCTGCAGGAAGAAAAACACATTTTTCTAGTCTATCATTATTTTTCCTTAAATAATGCTCATTTAAGCATCATTGGTCAAGGTGTGGGCCTGCCCACCTATGACCCATCATCCAGTCTCATCCTGTAAGGTGATCTGGAAGTTGTGAGAACTGTAAAATTCTTTCCTTAGGGACACCCCCACCTCCTCCAGCCTGTTGTTGCCCTTTCATGTCTGCTTTTGTACAAGTCTCAGTCCTGAGGTGCAACTTGTCTGTGATTGAAAAAAAAGAGTAAACAGAATGCAAGAAGACTGAGTTCAGAACATATTAGTGTCAATGACCAAGCATAGGAATATAAGATTATTTTTAACAGCCTCCTGGCTTTGGTTACTTGTGGAAGGGCAGGACTCAAGCACCATATTAATAAAATATCTTTTTCTGATTTTCACCGTGGATTTGGCTCTTTTCCTTGGCCTTGAGGATGGGTCACCAGACCTGAATTGGGAAACAGAATATGATCCCCGAATTTTATATATATATATATATATATATATATATATATATATAAAAATAACCTGGGTTCAACCCTAAAGCACTAAAAACACTATAAAGAAGGTTAATATGAATTATGAAATAAAATATTTTAAGCAATATCATGGAATACATTGAAATAATGTTTCCATAAAAAATACTTTAAGTCTTTATTGCCGTAACTGAGAATAAGTAGGTTACATTAATATGCAAAAACATTACAATGTGACTACACTCCCTTTCATTCGAGGACTTTATTCTGTATATTGACTATACACTTGTTCACCTCCTCCCAACGATTAAAAAGTCAAAGTGTTATTATACTCAGAGAGTTTTTTAAAATATCCAGTTTGAAGAAAAAATATGAAGTTCAGTAAAATTTTATACTAGTTATATTTAGCTTTCTAGATATGTTCCTGGAGGGTGCTCCATAAATTTAATTAAAATAAAAGCCACAAGATATGAATATGTTACAGAATAATGGAATCTAAGTCAATTTTAATATGAGCATATTTCTCTGTAATTAACAGTAATTATTTCTAATTGGTTCCTGTTTTTTCTTTTACTTATGTAGTTTTTTTATAGTTGATTTACCTTGATTTGAGTCAGCTTTTCATTGGTGATTATGGATTTGAGTCTACTTCCCACTGGTTATTGAGCTGTTCCTATGCTGAACCTGTTTCTATCTGATTATCCTTAGGTTCCCCTGATGTGAACTTGATGAAAACCAAGTAGGGGGCATACGAATTGAAAAAAATAAAAGTTAAAAAAAGTCAAGCTATTGTTGAAAGGAAACAAATGTTTAGCAAATGCTGACTATTGTGCTGTATTTTCTCTCTTCCTGACAATCACGCCAACATCCAGGAGCTATTTACGCATAATGAATACAGGCGTGTGTTTCTCCATGTGTGTGTATGCTGTCAGAGTTTTCAGGCCTTAAAAATCTCCTGAGAGGCTCTGTCAGATCCTGGCCAATACAGATGTGGATGCTGGAAATCAACCATTGGACTGATCACAGGGACCCCAATGGAGGAGTTAGGGGAAGGACTGAAGGAGCTGAAGGGGCCTTATCTGGCATTAATAGCACCCTCACAGTAGCAGAGTGGGGGGGGGGATGGGATAGGGTGTTTGCTGAGGGGAAACTGAGAAATGGGATAACATTTGAAATGTAAATAAATAAAATATTCAATTAAAAAAATCTAACCATAAACCTTGCTCTTTAATTTGAGAATGTTCTATTTGAGTATAATGCACAGACGCAGTCAACTGTGTAAAAATGGGTTGTGTTCTCTAGAGTGTAAACATCAGAGTCCTCATCTCAGCCCCATGCCTTTGCATTCCAGAAATTTTTGAGGGCAAAGGGTCACAAGTATTTGCTTTTAAAGGTCACTGGGAGAAATCATACTATAGAATTCCTAGACTGAGTGATATCAAGGGAGATAAGGCATAGGAAAAAAAGAATAAAAATCAATTATAAAGCATGATACCTACAGAGATGTTGAGGAGGAGAGTAATGACAGTGACAGGACAGACAGTTAGGACACAGCCCAAAGCACAGTGTTTGAAGTGTTTTCTTCTCTTTTCCTCCTGGTATGGTTCAAACTATGTCTCCTGACAAATGAATGGTCACTGAAGTGTACAATATGTATGTTCCCATTTATTTATTCATTTTGAGAACAAGGTCTAATTATTTAGCTTTGTCTTGAAACTCTCTATGTAGACCAGGCTGTCCTAGGACTCATAGAGATCCACTTGCCTCTGTCTCCTAATTGCTGGGATTAAAGGCATGTGCTACCACACCTGGCTAAATATATATGCTCACTTTATAAGTTTACAATAAGCACAGATGGATGATTAAATTGGTTGAAAATAAAGAGTGAGTCTTAGTTTCTCTCCTCTTGTTGAGATAAAAGCACTATGACAATAATCTACTTAACGGACAACAGGCTTCTGTGAGTGCACAGTTCACACATATGAGGCTCTCGTGTCTCTGCAGAATCAAACCACAACAGTGCCCCTTCTAACATAAGGACTTCATCTTAATCTAATATCTGCAAAGACATCCCTGCAAGCAATGCCACAGTTTCCCATCGGCATAACATTTTGGAAGACACCATGCAGCCTAATATACTTGGCAGTCCTCAAAGCAGAAGGAAACATACCAGTTCTTCAGTTTTATTCACCAGACTATTTTCTGAGTCTATGTAGTTGGGCTTAGATTAATCACCATCCAAGACATACTGTCGTCGGACAGATTTAAGTAACAAGAAATTGTCATACCTGGTTATTTCTAGGTACATTTACTGATTAAGCTCAAACCACTAGAGCCCAAGTTAGAGTGAAGACTTCAGCTCTGGTTATATTTTATGATGATTAAAAGGTTACTACTATTCAACCTCTATCTTCAGTGGTTGGGGAGGGAAAAGGATACTTTTAATTATCTTTAAGTAATTAATATTATGAGAAGTAGGAACTTTAACAGTGAAGTTTCATGATGCCCTAGGAGAAGACAGGGAAGCTTTAATTCTCTCCTGGGCATATTTGTATGTGCTGACATGGTCAAAATATTAACCAATGAGACACGCAATGACCAAATCTTAAAGAATTCATGCTTATGTCTTAGAGTTTTCATTGTTGTGAAGATATATCATGACAAAGGCAATTCCTAAAGGAAATTATTTAGTTGGGTCCGGATTACAGTTTGAGAGGTTCAGTTCATTATCATCCTAGCAGGAAGCATGGCAGACATGGTGTTAGAGGACCCAAGAGTTCTAGACCTTGATCCAAAAGCAACAGATGATACTGATTCCACAA
Organism: Rattus norvegicus; assembly: GCF_021556685.1. NCBI lineage: Eukaryota > Metazoa > Chordata > Mammalia > Rodentia > Muridae > Rattus > Rattus norvegicus. The sequence continues at coordinate 85,285,714 of NC_141542.1, read as the reverse complement.
TGGGCAGAGCTTGACCATAACAGTCCTCAAAGCAAACCTACATAGTGACAAAGTTCCTCCCAAAATTGTCATACCTACTCTAGTAAGTCCATACCGGATAATAATTCCACTCCCTATGGCCAAGTATTCAAACACATGAATCTATGGGGCTAACACTATTCAAAACACTACAACTGGTAAAATTTATTCTTGACAGAGACACCTGATAGAAGGTATTACAGAGGAGTGAATGGAAACAATGAAAAGTTGTTTAGGTTTAGTGAGGGGTGATTATAAAGTGAATTTGGAGTGGGAGAAATGGGTCAGTGCTTTAGTGCTTTGGTTGCTATTCCAGATTATCAAGGTTCAATTCCCAACACCTACTTAAAGTCCATAAATGTGGACTGTGTGAAGGCAAAACATCTCAAACATAAAAATACAATGAAAAACTTAAAAATAAAAAGTCTATGACCACAGGAAAGAATAGAATATTTCATTAGACAAGAAATGTTGTATGTATGAAGAAGGCTGGTAGATGATAGGGAAAATGGGGAGATACATATTTCAGAGATATTTAGCACCACCGAAATCCTGGAGACTTGGGCATGTAAAAGGCATCAGTAGGCATTCTAGAGCCCAGAGTTTGGCTGTAATTTATTGTAATGAAACCACCCAGAGTCATAAGAAATAAAGGATGTTACAGAAATAAGATTATCCCCTGATTTATCTTCACGTTTAATGCAAGTCCTAAATAATGTCTAGCAGTTTCATTAATGGTAACACTCCTCCCTCCCAACTGTCGTTTTCCTTCTACCACATAATACTATCTGGGAAAAGGTATTGGTATGGTTGTTTTGTTGATTTATTGTGGCTATGATAACAATATACAGCAAATTTGATAGTTTAGAACAATAGAAAATTTTCTTCTCATAATTCTGACTGTCAAAAGTTAAAAATCCAGGTGTTAACTCTCCCTAGAGTTCTTATGGGAGGAGTGTGTATGTGTATGTGTGTGTGTGTATGTGTGTGTATGTGTATGTGTGTGTGTGTTCATGTGAATGAGAAGATGTGTGTCTATACCACATGCTAATTAAACAAAGTATTGAAGTTTATTATCACATTCTTACACATACATTCGATCATAATTATAATTCTATGACCCTCTTTTTATTTTTTATTTTTAATTATATAATATCTGTATCTAGGTATATTCACACAACTGTAGTGGCCTACAGCTGCCAGAGGTGTCAGATACATCTGGAGCTGGTATTACAGCTGGTTGATTAGTGCCTGATGTGGATACTGAACTCACACTTTAATCCTCTGGGGGGATAGTATATATGCTTAATAACTGATCTATCTTCCCAGCCTTTATGACTCTCTCTTAAAGTTCTCCCAACTTGCCCTCTACCATATTCCTCATACAACCTCTTTTTACTTCTGTGCATTTTTTCATATTAACTACCACAATTGAGAGAGAGAAACAATTGACTCTGAGAGCATTATTTTTCTAAGCATGGGAATAATGAATTCTATCCAGTTTCTCAGAAATAATATAATTTCCTTTTTTATGTTAAAAAGATTCTCTGTCTCTGTCTCTCTTTCTGTCTCTCTGTCTCTGTCTCTCTCTTTATATATATATATATATATATGTATATATACATATATATACATGTATGTATGTATGTATGTATGTATGTACGTATGTATAATTTAGCTGTTAGAGGGTTACAGCATTAGGAAGTGTTGAGAAGCACTGATATAGTAAATCTGTTTTGTTGAACTCTAGATTTCTGTAGCTAGGCTAATTTATATTTCCAAAAATTTGAGAAAGGTAGTATAGTCATTCTGGATGGAGTGAGGTATAATTTTCAATTTAGTTTTATTTGCATTCCTATTGAATATTTCCTCTCATTTATTGGCTGCCTACAGTCATTTATTTGAAAGGCAATTGTTCCATTTATTTCCCCACTTTTGATTCAGTCATTGTAGTTTGTGCATTTAGCCTTTTGAGTTCTTTATATGTTCTGGTTATCCATCAACTGCCTAATGAATTCTTGTGTACAGATTTTCTCCTTGCTCTTAGATGTTTATTCATGGTGATTTTTTTCTTTTTGTTGGTCAGAGAACCTTTCATTTGATACAGTCTCACTTGTCATTTCTTGTGATTATTTCCTGAATTCATGGGATTTCATTCAGTGCATTTCTGCTTATGTCTCAGCATGTTGAAGTATTTTCTCTTCATCTCTTTACCAATTCCAAAGTTTCAGTTCTTATATCAATTTTTAAATCCAGTTTGACAATGTAATTCTTGCCATTAGCATGTTGTGTTTGCCCTTGGTCTGAGTCTACATAATTCCAATTTTCTCCTCATGTATACTTGGCTTTCTTCCCAAATACCGAAAAATATTATGTGCTTTGCTCATGTAATGAAACATTCTTGGGAGATTAAAGGTTTCCTTAGTTAATTGAGGGTGATTTCGTCTCAAACTCCTTTATTTAAAAAAGCTTGATTTTGTTTTTTTCTTAAATAAGATAATGAAAAAGTTCTTCTCTGTCATTGTGAAATTCCAGAAGGGAAATAACAAAAAGAAAATACCAGTGCAATGACAGATGCGAAAGCATTTGAGTCCTTCTGAAGAAATGGGTGATTGGTAATACTAGCCACTCAGTGCACAGAGCAAATATTTCCTGAACATGTCGTGGCAAAGTCATGTACTAAAGTGGACACCAGTGCCACCTCAGCCTTTCTTCACTCTGTCAACACTAACTTAAACATAGTGAAAAAAGGCATACTTCAAAAATGCTACTATAAATTAAATTTCTGTGCATCTCATTAAATTAAAATCACAAGCTTTCTTCATAAGTAATCTCCATATGGAACTGTTTAATCACATCCTGAATTAATGAAACTCAAAATAACTTTTACCTTAGCATTGTTAAATGTGATACAATGTTTGAAATTGAATTTGTCTAAACAATATTATTTCTATTCCAAATGTATCTAGTGAAAAAGATCAATAGGCAGATTTTTTTTCTAGCCTTATAAATTATTTAACAACTACCCTGACTTCACCAAAGGGCAATTAATAAACAAAAATTCTTAAATCCCCAAAGTAAGTCAAATAATGTAAATTGATCGACACAGGTCTCATTTACTCTCTGGTTCGTAGATCCTGACTCCAAAGAATCAATGTATAATATCTCATATCATGACTAAGCTCAATTGCCTGGCTTAATTGGAGAAGCAAAACCATTATATAGTGAACGCCCACAACCATATCTATCTAGCGTGATAAATCCTTACATTAACTGAGAACAAGGTGCATACCTTGCGTTAAAAGGCAACATGGATATATTTTGTTAAGACATTTTTATTTATTGCCTAAAATATTAATTGAATAGAAAAGTCAAGGTTTCAGATTACCCGAAGTATCACACAACTGAAATTGCTACTATTCATAATGTGAATACGTAGCTAGTAGATACCACTTATTGATTGCCACTTAAATGCAAACACTTGTGTGTTTACAGTATCATTAAAAATGATCCCATATTCTAATTCCTCCATGAACAGAGAAATTAAGAAACTCCTTGCAGAACTGAGCTTTAGGTTATAGGCTTAGAAAGTAAGATACTTGGGAAGCTAAGGCAGGAGAATAGCAAGTTCAAGGTCAGACAGTGCAGTTAGCGAGACCCTGTACCAAAATAAAGGTAACAAACAGAAGGGTGAAAGCAAACTTTGGGAGCAGATTCTTGTCCAATGTGTGGAAAGGGCTCAGTAGTGGCTGTCTAATGTGTAACTCATCTGCTAAGCAATCACATAGCTAATATTTGTTGGGAGGTAGTCGAGCAGAGCAACTAGCCGGTCTATAGTAAGTGGTGACTATGTTGTACAAAGTAAATCCAAAAGGTTTGGAGAAAGTTTTAACACCTAATTTAAGTTTCATGATGACACCATGAATTATGTCTAGTAGGTAAGCTTAAATCATAGTTAGAAAAACAGGCCAGCCTGGGCTACCAAGGAAGACCCTGCTTCAAAATGACAATTAATAATAACAATGATAATAACAATGATAATAATAGAAATCATCACCTAATTTTCATGGCTATTATCCACTGTTCTAGACTTTTCTCGTCTCTACAATGAGAACATTTTAGGCTTTGTAAAAATTAATTTAAAGTCCCAGTGTTTGACATTTAGTTTTTTGAGTACACAAGATTAAATTTTGATTTCTGTAATTTACCTCTATTCTGTCTGAGTCAAATTATATTGACGCCGATTCAGTTGTTAAAAGTTGGCACTGATATACCAAGAGACTTTTTTCTTAACACATTTAACTTACTCTTTAATAATCTTTGATATTTACAACATGCTATTGTTACTTCACAGAAATGCATCGCTGTGGCTCTTTCTGGAAAGATTAAGTATGATTGTCATAAACTTTAATATTTTTATTATCGTCACCTTATTTTTTCTTGACTATTTTGTTAACATTCTATGCTTTTCTGAAATATTTGTGATAATTATTAATAATCTCATGTTTAGAATTTGCTTTTTTGCCAGTGTCGTGGCTCTTTAATCCCAGCACGGAGGAGGCAGAGACAGTTCAGTCTCTCTGAGTTCAAGGCTGGTCTGATCTACAGAGCGATTTCCAGGGCTACACAGAAATACCTCTGCTAGAAAAACAAAAACAACAAAATATTTTGTTTTGTTTTGATTTGCCTTTGGGTTTCAGCTTATCACTGGAAAAGAGAAATTATTCTCTCTGCCACTCTAAGAATATAAGTGTGAAAACACATTGATGTGAGACATTCAGAGCAGCTCTATTCACAATAGCCAAAATTTTAAACCAGCGTGAAATAGGGAAAATTTTGCCTGACTCTTTGATGTATCAGTTGAATCATCCCAAATCCCATAGTACCTATGAGCCACTGTAATATGTAAAAACCCTTGTCTGTCTACATTTCAGCTTCTGAATTCCCTTGTTTATTGTCTGATTTGGTCCTAACTACTATCTTGATTCTAATAAATATTTTACTTTGCAATTATTAGCTGCAGATTCATTCATTTCTCTAGGTAGCACTTTAAGAAAATAAAGCCATTCACACAGGAGCACTGTAGAACATTTCATCCAAGCTGCTGATTGTATAAAAAGTTATTCTTGAATCTTGTTTCCTACTTTGCTAATATCTGTTTAGTAACACTCAGATATGCACATTTCTTAAAATTGGAACTATAAATATGGCCAAATCATAAGCTGGAAATTTCCAGAACTACCAGTATTACTTAATGTTCATCCTTTTAATACAAAGCAAATGTAGCGTATTTACCTTTTTATTATTATTAGTAGTAGTACGTTCCTAGCTCATTTGTTTCTGCAGCTGAATATGGAAAGGCTCTGGCCTCATACGCTATTGATAATTCTTGGATTAAAGCAATTTTGTGGATATTAACTTAAATGCTTCATAAAGTTTCTTTCATATCAAGAAAAGGATGCTATTTTATCATTTCATTTTTTTTATCTTATCATTATTTAGAAGTTGATTATGATCTATCAGGACAGAATAAACAAATAACTTTTTAAACCCATGGTTCTCATTCAAGCTGTGTGGTACACAGCACATCTTCCTGTGGTAATGAGCTGTTAAGGAGCTCGCTAATGGCAGTTTAGTAGCTGTAACTAAGGATTTCCCTACCAATAAATCCTGTTTCCTTGGCTATTAGACAGAAATCCTTGCATAGCCTCTGAGCTCAAGTGACACTGATTAATGGCCACAGAAAATAAATACTGTTCTCAGGGAGCAAACATAACACCCCATAACACCATTAAAATCCAAGGCAGAACCTTAATATTCTAATGGGTTTGCAAAAAATAAAATAATGAAGGAATATATTTGACTTTAAAAAATTCAATTTTGAAAAGTTCGTGGATACATCTTATCTCTAGAAAATGATGCAAGAACTCCTTTTTAAACATTTTGCACATAGATTTTAATATCATAGCGTGAATCAACTATCGGTAACGAAAAATGTTTAAAATCCCTTAAATCTACTGGATAAACACTAAAATGAATTCTGTGGAACATACCTTAAAAAAAGCTAATGTTTTGTGTAGATTGAAAGTAAAATTTGTATCTTTGACCCGCATTTCATATTTAAAACAAAACAACTTAAAAGGTTTAAATATTTATTTTCTCTAATAAAATGTACAGTACATGTGTTATTACTTCTTTGTACGTGAGAAGCAGTCAATATTGGATTTAGGGTACTTTTTTTCTTTTACTTAAGAGTAAATTCTGTTTTTTGCAATATCCAAAGTAAACATTTCATAACATATTTGCCTTGTTGCCCTTTAATTATATAGGATAGAGTTAATCCTTTTATCATTATTCCTATACATTTATAACTTGACTTCTTTCTGACTTTATTGACCACACACTCACAGTTTTGTGAATTACTTATGATTAAGTGATAAGAATTACTGGATAAAGTGCTTACAAATAAATAAAAACAACACATAGCTTGGCTGTATTAGCCGAACAATCGATTTGCCTGGGCCAAAGGTCTATACAGCTCAGTGAATTTCTGTTCTGTTAGAATGGCCATTTTAATGCTTTGGAATTTCACATGGGGTTTTACACTTTAACTATCAATTTCATTTGTTTAATAATTCATTTATTTATTTTTACACTCCAGAATTTATACTCGCCCAGTCCAGCCTACGAATGTTCCACATTTTATATCTGTCCTCACCCCCTCTGTCTCTGCGAGAATGTCCCCACCGCCCACCCCACTAAACCTCTAAATTTCCTGGGGTCTCCAGTCTCTTGAGGGTTAGGTGCATCTTCTCTGACTGAACCCAGATCCTGGAGTCCTCTGCTGTATATGTGTCAGGGGCCTCATATCAGCTGGAGTGTGCTGCCTGGTTGGTGATCCAGTGTCTGGGAGATCTCAGGGGTCTAGGTTAACTGATACTGTGGGTCCTCTTACAGGGTCATCATCGTCCTCAGCTTCCTCCAGCTTTTCCCTAATTCAACCAGAGGAGTTGGCAGCTTCTGCCCATTGGTTGGGTGCAAATATCTGTGTCTGACTCTTTCAGCTGCTTGTTGGGTCTTTTAGAGGGCAGTTATGATCGGTCCCTTTTTGTGTGTATCCCATAGCCTCAGTAATGGTGTCAGGTCTTGGGCCCTCCCCTTGAGCTGCATCCCACTTTTTGGCCTGTCACTGGATCTTCTTTTCCTTAGGCTCTTCTTAGGCTATTTCCATCCCTGCCTTTCTTTCAGACAGGAAGATTTATGGGTCAGAGTTTGGACTGTGGAATAGCAACCATATACCTCACTTGATGAACTGTCTTTCCGCTGGAGGTGTAACAATTCCCTCTCTCCACTGTAGGGAATTTCATCTAGGATCCCTCCCTTTGAGTTCCAAGAGTCTCTCACCTCCTAGGTCTCTGGTAAATTTTGGAGGGTTCTCCCAACCTCCTTCCTCCTGAGGTCACCTGTTTCCATTCTTTCTGCTGGCCCTCAGGGCTTCAGTCCTTTACCACCACCGAATAACAGATCATGTTCCCCTCTCCTTCCCCTCTCCACTCTGACACCCTTTCCCTCCCTTGTCCTCCTCCACTTTTGGTTGCTTTGTCACCCTCCCAAGTGGGACTGAAGTGTCCTTACTTGGGCCCTTCAGCTTGTTGAATTTTTGAGTTCTGTGGACTGTATATCTTGGATATTCTGTACTTTTTTTTATTGGCTAATATCCAATTTTTGTGAGTACTCACTGTGTATGTCCTTTTGGGTCAGAGTTGCCTCACTCAGGATATTTTCTAGTTCTAACCATTTGCCTGCAAAACTCAGGATGTCCTCATTCTTAATAGCTGAGGAGTATTTCGTTGTGTAAATGAGCCACATTTTCTGTGTTCAGTCTTCTGTTGTGGGACATCTGGGTTGTTTCCAGCTTCTGGCTTTCACAAATAAGGCTGCTATGAACATAGTGGAACATATGACCCTGTGGCAGGGTGGGGCTTCTCTTGGGTATATTCCCAAGAGTGGTATTGCTGGGTCTTTAGGTAGATCTATTTCCAATTTTCTGAGGAACCTCCAAATTGATTTCCACAGTGGTTGTACCAGTTTGCAATCCCACCAGTAATGGAGGAGTGTTTCTTTTTCTCCACATCCTCACCAACATGTGTTTTCATTTGAGGTTTTGATTAGCCATTCTGATTGTTGTAAGGTGGAATCTCAGGGTCATTTTTATTTGCATTTCTCTGATCATAAGGACTTTGAACATTATTTTAGGTCTTTCTCAGCCATTTGCAATTGCTCTGTTTTGAATTCTCAGTTTAGTTCTATATATCCCATCTTTTGATTGGGTTGTTTGGTCTTCTGTGTTAGCTTCTTGAGTTCTTTATATATTTTAGATATCAGCCCTCTACCAGATTTGAGGTTAGTGAAAAAAATTTTGCAATCTGTAGTTTGCCGTTTTGTCTTATTGACTATGACTTTTACCTTACAGATGCTTTCCAGTTTCATGAGGTCCCATTTATCAATTCTTGATTTTGTCATGTGAGTCATGGTTGTTCTGTTTAGGAAATTTCCCCTTATGAAAATGAGTTCAAGGCTCTTTCCCATTTTCTCTTCCATCAGATTCAGTGTATTTGGTTTTATGTTGAGGTCTTTCATCCACTTGGGGTTGAGCTTTGTGCATGGGGACAAATATGGGTCTATTTTCATTTTTCTACATAGAGATAGCCAGTTAGATCAGCACCCATTTATTGAAGATGCTTTCTTTTTCCATTGTATATTTCTGGCTTTTTTGTCAAAGATCAAGTATGCATAAGTGTGAGGTTTTATTTCTGGGCTTTTAATTCTCTTTCATTCATCAACCTGTCTGCCTCTGTACCAATACTATGCAGTTTTTGTATTTTTTTGTTTGTTTGCTTGTTTTTTTAATCGCTATTGCTCTGTAGTAGAGCTTGAGGTCAGGGATGGTGATTTCCTAAGCCATTCTTTTATTGTTCAGGATTGTTTTCGCTATTCTGGGATTTTTGCCTTTCAGATGAACTTAAGAATTGCTCTTTCCATGTCTTTGAAGAATTGTTGGGATTTTGATGTGGATTGCATTGAATCTGTAGATTGCCTTTAGTAGGATGGTCATTTTTACTATGTTAATTTTGCCAATACACAATACCATTTTCTGAGATCTTCTTCGATTTCTTTCTTGAGATACTAGAAGTTATTGTCATACAGATCTTTCACTTGTTTGGTTAGCGTTTCCCCAAGATGTTTTATATTATTTGTGCTACTTGAAGGGAATTGTTTCCCTAATTTCTTTCTTGGCTTATTTATCATTTGTATAAAGGAAGGCTACTGATTTATTTGAGTTAATTTTATAATCGGCCAGTTTGCTGAGGTTGTTTTTCTCCAGAGAACTGGAGAAGTTCTCTGGTAGAATTTTTGTTTTCACTTATGTATACTATCATATCATCTGCAAATATTGATATGTTTATTTCTTCTTTGAAATTTGTATCCCCTTGATCTCTTTTTTGTTATGTTATTGTTATAGCTAGCACTTTGAGTACTATATTGAATAGATATGGGGAGAATGGGCATCCTTGTCTTGTCCCCAATTATCATTCCATTTAATTTGATATTGGCTGTTGGTTTGTTAATTTGATTTTGGTTAACTGCTGTTGGTAGTAAATTGCTTTTCTTATGTTTAGGTGGGGGCCTTGAATTTCTGATCTCTCCAATCCTTTTAACATGAGGATATGTTATATTTTGTCAATGCTTTTTCATCATCTAAGAAGATGATCATGTGATTGTTTTCTTAGAGTTTGTTTATATAGTGGATTACATTAATGGATTTTCTTATATGGAACCAACCTTGCCTCCCTGGGATGGTCACCAGCACACACACACACACACACACACACACACACACACACACACACATGCACACACACACAGAGTCAGTGTCAGAGTTAAAAATGGAGAAACAATTAGCTTTATATTTTTTTACCAGCCATGTGTCTAATGCTCACATTGTGTCTTTCCTAATGTTCTAACAGCCATCTTCTTGGGACTCTTTTGTACATGTTATACTGTACCTACACATATACTGTTTATGCAAATACATAGATATATTATAGGCTAGGAGCAACATATGATAGAGAACATTATGATTTCTTTCTGGGATTTGGTGTTCCTTAACACTATACACTCCATTTTACTCCATCCATTTTACTAGAAATTTGTTTTGACTTTTCTTTGGAGACGAATAGTATTCCATTTTTCATGTGTACCATTTTCCATTATCCAGTCATCTGTTAATGACAACCAAGTTGATTATATTTTCTTGATGATAGCAGTAGACATGGAAATATAAATATATCTATGATAGGTTATGGAGTTTTCTGTGTATAAGCCTAGGAGTAAGATAGTTGGGTCATGTAGTATTTATTTATTTATTTATTTACTTACTTACTTACTTACTTACTTTAAAACAGCATGTCTCTATATAGTTCTGACTACCCTGGAACTCACTCTATAGAGCAGGTTGGCCTTGAATACAGAGATCTGCTTCTGCCTCCCAAGTACTGGCATTAAAGGCATCTCCCACAATTGCCCATTTAGTTTTAATCTTTTAAGTAACCTCTAGCTGATTTGCAAAATGACTACATTAATTCTACCCCTCCTCTTTGCTGTGATATTTCTAGACAATCTATGCCATTCCAACAGATGTGATATGCTTTTATTTCATTGTTCCAGTGGTTAGAAACATTCAACCCTTTTAAAAATAGTTATTGGTCACTTGTGGGTTTCTTATTATATTTGAAACTCTCTATTTAGTTTGTTAGTCAATATTTTGACTGCAGTTTTATGTCCAGAGTTTTTAAGTTCTGAAATTCTGAATTATTCAGGTTATTCCAGGTTTCTACATGTAAGCACACACAAGCAGACATATACCTGCATAGCTATCCTTCATTCAAAACTTAATGCAAAATCCACTAATAGCTACATTTGTATAAATTAATGTGACTAATTTCAAAGGTAGTAACAGGGGTGGAACTATGTTTGTACACATGCTGTAGGGATTTGTTTCAGCTCACGTCCTTCCTCTGCTCATTGCTTTATCATAAAGTCTTGGATGCTCTTGTTCAAGGAATCTGCAACTATCTGAATTTAAGACTTAATCAGAACACTTGAATATTTTGGGAAAAGATTATATAATCCTTGTACCCATCTGCTCAAAGGATGTCGTATTGTTGTGTTTTGTATCATGTCTTAGGAGCATGAATATAAAAATGCAAAAGTGACAACTCATAGGAAATTGATTTATGCTAATGACTTTTAAACTAATTAATTACAATTACTTATTTTTATCACAAAAATCAATTACTTACATATTCTGTCACTTTAATTAAGGCAGTCGATAAAATCAGATGAATGGGAAGCATTAAGTTATATAGGAAAAACTAATTTTCCTATTTAATAAAATCTGTTACAGGTCAAAACCAAATAAACTCTCAGTTATTAAATTCTGGTAAAAATCTAATTATGCCTTTATTGAAAGATTTATTGTAGTTCAATTAAAATTTTCATAAAAATAAAAGGTTGCAAACATTTCATGGATGATGACTAAACACTCTTTCTACAAAAGTTCATTGTTGGCCTTAGAGGATTTTTCAGTGAGTAAAGTCATTTATCACACAAACATGGAGACTGTTTAATCCCAAGAACCCAGGTAAAGGTGCAAGAGAGCTAACTCCATGACACTCTCCTCTCACATTCACATGTGCAATGAGGTATGTGTGCCTACACACATATATCAGGGACATTTCCACATGTACAACCCCACACACACACATGCACACAGACCCACACACACATGAAAAAATAATAATAGATATTCTTTAAAAATTAAGTGCATTGGTAAATAAATGTTATCTTGGCCTTACCTAGAATAGTTTTATTACCTTTTAAGTACATTCCAGTAACATAAAGAAAAGTAACCATGACTTATAACTTTTGACTTATAATAAAAATATCATGGGGGGAGGGGGAAAATAAAAATAAATAAAAATATCATATACTATATGCTACTATTAAAAGAAATATACATTCATATCATTTAATGGACACAAAGACCTGAGGCATTATGGTTATACTAGATTTTCCGAAACAATAAACACAATTGTTATAATGATAGATGTGTGAGATTGGCCCTTTGTCTTACACATCTCCAAGAATGAGCGTCATAGCATATGTAGACCCAGTAAACAAAATTCTCTCCCAGATTCCAAATACATAATTATCTACCAAATAATTGTGCTGATTTCTTGTCATATTGAAAGTCAGTGGCCTTAGAAGCTGTATCAATGAGCAAAGGCATTTATCACGCAATCATGGAGACTGTAATGCCCAGAAGCCTAGTAAAGGTGCAAGGAGAGCTGAGTACTGTCCATCTGTCCCTGGGTGCGACTGAAACACTCACAGCTAGTTCTGCAAAGAAGGGATTCTGAACTATCAGACAGACAGGGTGCTGGGAGCACTCCTTCCTGTGCTCCTCTGGCTGATGAGGATGCATGCTCGGACCTTCTGTTTCTTTTCCCACTGACACCTTTCATGTAGCTACAGCAGATTCAGAAGGACAGCAGCGATGTTTAGTACACGTAGAAATGTCTGCTACTTAATCAAAAGTGACCACACATGACAGGACAGCAGCTGAAGCCTCCTTTTGTCTCTTTGGCATGCAAAGTCCATCTGAGTCTTGGTGGAGTCTTTATGTCTCTCACAGTGATTAATTAAAACTGAGCAAGTAGGACCGGAAAGGTAGCCCAAGGGGAACTTTGGTCTCACACATCGACACTACAGGGAAGCCTCTCAGACCATGTGAACCAACCATGTGAAAAAATACCTTTTACTATACAAAGGAGTCACAAAAGAGATAGCAAGCTAAGGGCCGAATTAGAACGGCACATAAAAGGCTAATGTCTTTGAAGTATTTGTTAAAATACCACACACTTAAACAAATACTGCAATGACTTTTTCACTGAGAAAATATGTTCATAGCTTAGGGAAAACTTTAATTACACTTTAACAGTGGGTGCTTTCAATTTCTAATGGGATTTCCCTACTTAATTAAGTTATGGTAATACATCCCCAGTAGGCATGACTAGGAAAAATAGGTAACTTTTTGCTGTTATAAATTTTCTTTGATGGAGTTGGAGAGATGGCTGAGAGCTTTAAGCACTGCTGTTTTTGCAGAGAACTCAGATTTGATTCCCAGCAACAATGGCGGGTCTTGCAACAATCTGTAATCCCAGTTCCAGTAAATGTGGTGCCATCTTCTGGTTTCTGCTGCCGTGTACATGGCACCCAGACATGCCTCAAGGCAAAATAAAAATACACATTAAAAAAGTAAAATAATTATCTTATGAGCTCTCAATTTTAAGCAGGAGAGAGGCATACCCATTTTTGTTAAGATTTGAGGATTAATATAATGATTTATTTTATATCAGTAGATACTAAATATAGATGATCCTTAAAATAAATTAAGACAATTTGAGGTTTGGTCATATGAAAAATTTTGAATTAAGCAATTTTTAAATTTATGAAGATATGTGTATTCTGAAATATTAATGGCAAAATGGAGCACTATTCTAAAAGGTATCTAATTCTTGAGTGATCTTTAGAAGATTGAAGCTAAATAATAATGATGATAATAAACTGATATTCTTGATGCTGATGATGACTATGAAGAAGAATAATTAACTTTGATATTATGTCTAGGTAGAAATAAGTGTGTTTCCTAGGCATCTATGGTTAGGTTTCATTTAGGCTTAATTACATTAACTGTGAAAAAGACAGGGTGAATATCATGCCAGGTATGGGACCACAACATATTAGATCCCTAATAGCTGATCTTAAGGAACATTCTTCCAAGGTTTATTGATGTAGAGTTAATGAAACTATGTGCAATGCCTTTCCTAAATTTCTCCCTAGTTATTCAACAGCAGTCATTCATCCCAAGTGTGCGCATGTGCTACAACCATGGTAGAGTCCTGAGAAGGTTCTCTTAGTCAAGTCTCAGAAGTTGGATAAAGTCCTATTGCAACTGTGATGGAAGGGATTTGGGCTCAGAAAGAAGCATTTAAGGTGGTATAAAGACAGGGCTTGTTTAAGATGTAGACCGTCTTTTTGTAAATGCCATGACATGCACAGCACACTTAATAACTATCAGGAGCTCAATGGTTCTGCATGATTTGAGGAACATATAAATTAGAGTAAGAATAAAGATAAAAGTACCTTAAAATATACTAAATTTATTTAATGATGCTAATTTTGAATTTAAATTATATGAGCAAGAATCGAAGGTCAATGAGATAGGACACATTTATAATGAGAAATTTTGTATATATAGAATATATACAATGCACATAGTTTCACTAACTCACATCAATAAACCTTAGAAGAATGTTCCTTAAGATCAGCTATTAGGGATCTAATATGTTGTGGTCCCATACCCAGCCTGATATTCCCTGTCTTTTTCACAGTTAATGTAATGTGAATATAGTGATACACACATATAATCAAAGAATTTAGGAGGATCACACATTTGAGATGATTTGTGACCTGTATATGTGCATTTATATGTCTAATGTTTTTTATATATTAACATTACATACATGTATATACTCCTACTTATAAAATATATTTAACATATTTATAAATTATGTAAGCCTTTATAAAAATTTTGTTCTGGTCTGACATTGAATCTAACAAATACTAAAAATCTACGAATGATCTTCTAAGAAAAAGGGAATGCCTGTTTGACCCATTCCCAGTTGTTTTTCTGTTGCACAGTTGCACGCTGTATCCTGTTGGGATGTTGGCCGTGGTCCATAAGTTCTTTCAGTACTCATGTTAGAAAGTGCTCTGTGAGATGTGATACCTGGGGTGCAGACTACCATGTGCTTTGAGTTATAGAAGGTGGGAACGGCTAGGAACTGCTAGATTGACAGCCAGTTATGTGCACTTGTTTAATAGTATTTACTGAAAAAGAACTGATAGGTTTTTTTGGATAAGAGAATAATATGTATGCTTTACACCTTCAAGTGACAAATTAGATTCCAAATCAAGCCCTATACATACTAGAATACTACACATTTAAATATTGAAGTTTTTAGTTGGTAAGAATTTTTAAATGTGGGAAATTTTAATCTGAAAAAAAAGATATGTTTGATCATAGATATATTAATGCAGACATGTACTCCTATGTAAACATTGAGGCAGTATGCATATATAACTTATCAGCTTTGCTTATTACTTATTAATACTTTAGAAGTAGTAGATGAAAAGTACATATGCCTTTAAAGTTATAAAAATGTAATTTTATATTCTCAGTATGTGATATAACACAAAGAATGCAATTTTTAAACGTAACATTGTAATTGAGTAGTTTTGTTTCTCAACAAGATCTACCCCCTCCCTTTCTAACTTTTTTCCATCTCCTCTCCAACCTCTCTTTTTATTTCCTTTGTTGGTGATTTTGTTTTGGGGGGGTCCTCTTTCTTCCTAGAAACTACCTTTCCAATATATAGGAAAGCCCAACATTTTTTTATTTTGTCAGAATCTTACTTTTATTTCCTGTGCCTTGTAATTCTACATTTTAAATTTAGCAGTTGATAGCGCCAATGATGCTTCTCTGGGGCATGACTTGTATGTTCCAACATACACTGTGCTTACATATCCAGGAAAATAAAAGGGCATTTTAGTGCTGGGTTTGTCAGTTCTGTTTGTCCTCAGACACCATGAGTATAACAGCTGAGTTCTAAAAGCTTGAATGGCTTGGTAGAAGATGAACTATTCTATATTTAGAGGTACATGCAGACCATGTCTGTCTCCACTCCTTCATCATGCATTTATGTTTTGTTTATCTATATTAACATTTTGATTATTTTCATCAGAGTTCTGTACAATGCTATAGGCTTAACAAGAAGCAGGATCTTGTGGTACTAGTGAGAGATATTTATTTTAAATTGTCAGAGCGATAAGATAGCATTCTAGGAATATTCTTACTGTTTAGTTGCAAGTAAGTCTAATGCTGACAATAAGGATAAATGTATTGAGCTGCTTATAGCTCCCAGAGTCCTAAGTATGTAAGTCCCAGGGGTATATCATTAAGTGGCTTTTTATTATAAAATGAAATATAAATGTTTAAGGCATCATACATTTTACCACCCATGGAAAAATACACTTGGGCAATTTTTCACTAAACATTTCTATACATTTCTACAAATTGTTTGGTGCCTGACAGCTTTTGATTGTAAGTAGTATGATAAATTCATTTTATGTATAAAAGAATTAGTGGGGAATCATGAGCATTCATGCCAGAATTTCCTCCACATTTTATTTATATCTTGGTCATAATTTCAGAGGTCATATTTACTTGTGGATTACTGTTATTATGAAGATAGCAGACATTCAAGCTCAGAGATGAATGATTCTATTTTGCACCAGTTTCTTTCAATGAATTCACATCAAGAAATGAATGGGGGTTTTCTTTCTGAATAAGACATTTAAATATAACATGGGTGGAGTTAAGAAAGCAAATTCAGTGACCCTTTAACATCATATTATTTATCACACTCAATGAAGCTCAATTTTGTATTTACTTTTTCATTCATTCAGTTTTATTTTTGAGACAGGACCTTGCTTTGTTTCCTTGGCTGCCCTTAAACTTGCTACAAAGCAAAGGAAGATCTGGAATTTCTGATCTTCCTGTATTACAAGCATATACCACCACACCCAATAAGAATAACAGTAATTTTGTATTAGCAAAGAATAGAATGTCATCAAATTGTACCCTTACGTAATAATTAATATGTATCAGGGAACTAGTTCATCCCATACTGGGTTAATACAGGATTTGGTTCCTCCTGCTCATGTATACATAAAATATAATTGTTGTTATGGAAGAATTTTAGTACATTGTCTGATTTAGTGATGTAGCATTATAAAAGTTGTTTACCATACTATATTGATTAAATAAAAGGAATATTATGGATTTGATATGTTTTGGAGATTTATAAACAACAAATTAATCATTAAAATATAGAATGAATTTATAAAATAACAAGTTCAGGCAACTATTGTAGCAACCTTGATACCTATAAAAGTCAATAAATAGAATTTTGGATTGTAGGGTTTTGTTTTTCCCTGTTTTTTTTTTAAATCAGTTATTTTATTTATATACATTTCAAATGTTATCTCCCTTCCCAGTTTCCCCTCCACAACTCCCCTTATTTTCTCCCCTCTCCCCCTTCCTCTATGAGGGTGCTCCCCACCCAGCCACCCACTCCTGCCTCACTGCCCTAGCATTCTCCTACCCTGGGTCATAAAGCCTCCCTAGGACTAAGGGGCTCCCCTTCCATTGATGCCAAGTAAGGCCATCCCCTGCTATATATCTACCTGGAGCCATGGGTCCTCTCAAGTATATTATTTGGTTAATTGTTTCTTCCCTGTTAGCTTTGGGGATTCTGGTTGGTTGATATTGTTGTTCATCCTAAGGGGTTGCAAACCCCTTCAGCTCCAGCAGTCCTTCCCCTAACTTGTCCATTGGGGTCCCCATGCTCTGTCTGATGTCTGGCTGCATCTGTATTAATCAGGCTCTGGCAGAGCTTCTTAGAGGACAAGTATACCATGCTCCTGTCAGCAAGAGCTTCTTGGCATCAGCAGTAGTGTCTGACTTTGGTGTCTGCAAATGGGATGGATCCCTAGGTGGGGTGGTCTCTGGATGACCTTTCCTTCAGTCTCTGCTCCACTCTTTGTCTCTGCATTTCGTTTGACATGAGGAATTCTGGATTGATATTTTTTAGGTGGGTGGGAGGCCCATCCATCAACCAGGGGCCATGTCTATCCACTGGATATGGTCTCTACCGGCTCCATCTCCCTTTTGTTTGATGTTTCAGCTAATGTCCTTACTGATGGATCATGGGAACTTCTTGGTTCCCTGGCATCTGGGACTTTCTTTCTAGTGGCTACCCTTAGTTCCCCCTCCCCCATTGCTACACATCTTACTTTCAAATTTCTGACCCTCTGTACTTCTCCCCCATCCCCTCCTGTATCTGACCAGCCCCCACCCCTTTTAAATTCCCTCTCCTCTCTCCCTTCTGCATTCCTTTCTCCCTCTACTTTTTTAGATTATTTTCTTCTCCTTTCTGAGCAGGAGTGCAGCATCCACACTGGTCCGTGAATTGTATTGTGGGTACTCTGAATTTTTTTTCAGATATTTAAGTGGTAGAAATAGGACTGATTATGAATGAGAAAGTGTCTTTTAAAGGATCATGCTTAGTAACATTTGTGAGATTATGAACTGGCTTGTTACTTCTTGCATGAAGACATAGTGAAGACTCACAAACGCTGCAGAATGCACACATTTTCCTAGAAGCTCATTTTAATTAAGGTAGGCTAGTTAGTAAATATTTGTCTCACCTTTCTGTGCATAAGAACCTGGAGGCCTGTCTTTTATAGACACAGCTCTGTTGAAATAGGAGATAGGAATGAAGATATAATTCAAGTAACTTCATTGTAGAATTCTTATTCACAGAAGAAGAAAGTGCTGGTCAAGTTCATGCACGGGTTTCCTTTTTTAAACTGTGTTTGAAATCCACCAAATCACTTTGATACATGATTGTAGTAACATGGAGATTTCTTAGGCCTTTGTTTTCTTAAATCCACTGCACCTGGATATATGATTTTTACAAATTAAATCCAGATGTAATAAAAATTCTTATAAAAAGATTTATGTTAAGCAACTAATGTGGTAATGAAATCCTAAATGTGTCTATTTTAAAATAATCCTGTAAAAAGTCATTTATAAACAAGCAAATGAGAAACAAAGAACACATGAAGAACAAGCCATGAATGGCATTGTGTAAAGAAAATGTTAAAATATAAATGAACTTAGATTGAAAGAAAGGGGATGGAGAGGGGAAAGCATGGAATGGGAAGCAAATGAAAGAGAAAATGCTAGTCTTAGCTGAGTCAGCGACATTGCATTAGCTAGGCTCACCGAGGAAGAGAAAAGGCGACCTCTGGATGCGCCTATTATTGTGAGCAAGAATCTGGAAAAACTGAAGCTGTGACTCAAACAGCCCTGTTGAAAGCAAGGAGAAAGCTGTCTAATTCTACAAAACTCAAGATAAAAACTAGCTTGTCCCAAATGAAAGAAGTGGCTAATACAGTAATATATATCCTCCTTAACAGCTCCTGTTGACACTGCTGGGTCTTGGACATTTGATGCCTCCAAGTACGAGTAGGTGGCCTGGGTTTGTTTCCCTGACATGTAGATGATGAAAATGGGACTTGGAGAGAATCTAGTGTGCTTGAGTTTAGAACGTCAACAAATGGTGTGAGATAAACCCAGTAAAACATGAATTTTATGCTCGTAGCTAACAGATATTAATGACTGGTAAAAACCATTGCTACTCCAAAAGGCCATTTCCTACTCTGTAGAATTTAATCTTTAACTGATCCCGATGATACAGAAGTCCAAGTAGATGTTTTCAAAAGGCATTAAAATATCACATTATTATTTTCTATAATGGTCACATTTTTAAAAGTTCTAAATTTGAATGTCACTTGAAAAATATGAAGGTATAGGCAAGCACAGCACTTGAAATTCTCAGCCTCTGTGGAAGATTTTAAGTGGATAAAATTATTTTAATGAAAATCACTAAATGTCCAGTGTATTAAACCATTATTTTAAAATATATCTTAAATTTCAAAAGTTAGTTTGTATTGACTGTTTTATAAGTTACTTGTGAATTTAAAGGGATCGTCCCGCTGGCCATATATCTTTTAAGTATAAAATATTAAATATAAAAAGTAAATTGGGAAGAGTTAGGTATTTTCTTCCTGCCTGTGTCTCATTTTCTATAACCTTGAAGATAAAACTAGGTTAGAACAACTAGAAAAAAATTAGGAAGGATGCTTTCATATGTAAATTAACCATACATATTTTCAGTACTCTACAAAATTTGATAGGGTTTGAAACCAAGTATAATTTTTATTTATGTTTAAAGCCTCTCAACTTATCTAGTATTTTTTAATTAGCATAACTTTTGATAGTTAAAGTAACCCAAAAGGATAGATTTCTCCAAATACATAACTATAGCTAGTATTATAAGTTAATACTGGTTCATGTTTCAGTATTTCTTAAATTATTATTGACATGTTTCTGAGTATTTATAAAATCAGTAGTTTGCTATAGAACATCATTCTTTTTTTCCTTCTATCACAGTCTGTATGATAACTAAAAGAGACATACTTGAATAAGGGTCAGCAAGAGAAAATTCACAAGTGAGACGGCATGCAATCATATAACCATTACACATGTACAACACGAGTTGTGCTGTAAGTTCACAGTTTTGTTTCACTTATCCTAACAGACACCACGTATGGTGTCTAGACCTTTTAGTCCCAAAGGGATACTGAAGTGAAGTGATAAGGGTTAACTCCAGGGAACACTGGCCCCCTAGCTCATCCGGACCAATGGCTAATCTGCTTCTCAAGTGTTCAGTTAAAATTATTTAGCACAAATGTGTAAAGATATGGATTCAAAAGCAATGCTTCCTCCTGTGTGTGCTCAATACACTCTCAGCTCCTTGTGAGTCTAATTAATCATAAATCTAGTAAAAAACTGCAAGGCAGAGAAGAGCTTTTAATACTAATTCTGAAAATAATTAGTTATGTGATCTTGAATACATCATTTTCTCCATATTTATTCTACACTACAAAAGACATGGCTAGTGTATTCATTTCAAAGAGCCTCAAGGAAGCACTGCAAAAGGTATAGCTTTAAACAGGAAAACCTTGTACCATAGTTACATAGGTTGGAAGTCTCAAATCAGGTGGTAAGCAGGGATGGTTCACTCTGAGTGTTATCATCTGAATGCAATTATTTCCTTTAATTCATTTGCTGAAATACCGAACCTGGTGTGATAAACCTAGCTTGAGCCAATGGAAAGTGTTAAATTGTGACTATTCTCCCCAATGGATATAATTAGTAACTTCCAATAGAAACATGAGGGGATTATCTCTGGTCTCTGGAGACAGGTACCCCTGCTTTCCAGACATCGGATTCAAGTGACATGTCCCTAGCCTTCTTGAACCGGAAGCCTTGAGCCACAGATGTATGCAGTTTCTAAATCACCCAGTGTAGGGTATTTTGTTATAACAATGAAATATAACTATGCCAATTTCTCTATGTCAATTGATGACAATCTACAGCATATCAATAGTTTCTACATCAGGAGTTAGGATCTTCCACTTCTTACACATAATTACTATAAAGAACTACATTGATGACTCCCATGACGTTCATGTCTGCTGCAGATTTTATCTTTGCTTAATTTACACGTTTAAAAAATGAAGAAGTTTGTTGATTATAAATGACTTAAATGCTTGTGTTTGCAGCTTTAATTAACCTAAAACTCTGATACTTTGATTAAAATGTCAATATTTTCTTTCTTTGCAGTCAAGATGTTAGGATACCCATGATGCAGACTCAATCAACCCCCAGATGGGCACTTGGAACAAAATGCTCATATGTCTTTAATAGCTGTTGTTATTTTCCATGGCATTTGCTTGATAAACTATACCAATTAACCAGCCATACAGAAATGACCCTTTGATGATGACTGGCCAAAGGCATAGCCATGCAAAGCTATGCTCCTATCTCAAACAAAAGGGTTTGGTTCTCTCCTCTTAGTAATTGGAGTGGTCATCTCTCCAATTAATCCTTCCAAAAGTATAAGGTCTATCTTATTCAGTCTTCTCTGTTTGTTATGCAACAGTATTTGTTAAGGCTTCCTCCATACTTAAGTGATTCCAGTTCTTCTAACCCACTGTGTTTGCCTTCACCAATGCCCTTTCTGTTCCCTGGGCTGTTGAGCTACTAACCGTCACATTCCTTGTTTAGAGCCTTCTTTTACTTCTTGGTTCTGAAATAAATAGCACATTCCTCAATATCAAGCGAAAAAATTTGCAGTATGCCAAAAATTACAAACCGCATTGAAATATAAAAATCAAAGCCCACTAATAATTTTGTTTAATGTTATATGCCACAACCATTTCATTTCATAGCATAGAGCTAGGCAGTAAGGAATACTAAAATGTTATTTTTTTTATTACTTCTGCCTATGTAAGGTTAGAATGACATTTTTTTTTTACAGGACAAAAATCAATCAGTTGTTGTACAGAATTTGTTTGCGTTTCTGTGGGCAGGACTCATCTGCCCTGCTATTAGCAACCCACAGTTTACATTGAATATCAGGAATTGGCAAAACAGTGTAGCCAAAAGAAAGGCACTCAGCTTTGCAGGATTAAAAAAAAGCCTGACAGACTCCTTAGAAACACATCACACAGTATTCTGGAAGGACTCGTGATGCTCTTTTCTCCAAAGTTTCTCAGATTTGTACTTCAAAGACAATATGTACCGTAACCCTTCAGCAGTTGATGTTCAAGTATTTTCCAAGTAATTCTTTCTCTGTTCTCAACAGATTTTAGTGTGTGTGTGTGTGTGTGTGTGTGTGTGTGTGTGTGTGCACGCACATTCATGCACAGCACGCACCCGTGCTGTGTGTGGGTGTTTTCCCTGATGTTTTCCTGTGGGTAAAAAACATCATTTTCTCATGTCAGGGTCTGTAAACTCTATGTTATGTTAGGATTTTTCTCTGGCATTTCTTGAGCTCTGTAGTAACATTAATTCATAAAAAATTTAGGTGTCTGATCACACTGTGAGTGATCCATTAGTTTGAAAGAGTATGGTGTCAGTGACTGTCTCTTTTGTCATGTGTTTCTAGTGACCTGTTTGAGATACTGAAAGTCTGTTCATTTTCTAGGATTAAAAAAAATCATTAAATTATCCTTAAACCTACATTTATTTTTGTATCTTTGATTGTCTTTGAATTTTAAATATAATAACGATAAGTAACAGCCTTTTCTAATTATATCATAAGTAATAAGCATTCATTGATTTTATATAATATATTTAAAAGAATACGATATATTATATATATATAGTTAAAAGCATAAATATAGCAAACCAGACTAACCAGATGAATTAATAAAATTTGCTTCACTTTACTTACTAAGCACTGAAAGGGCTACTGTCATAATTTCTTACACTCCATTATAGTTCCCAGGTAGCTATTGACTGTTACTTTGTTTAGTAAGAAAGAATTCAAGAAATATCAACATCCTCCTTTGCTGCATCTCCAGTGGGAAATATACTTGTACAGCGCACGTTAGAACTTGGCACAGTGGTGGCACTACAAAGTGTGATTATTTTGTGCAGGTGTGTGCAGGATGTCCACAGGGATACACGCCGCAATGATGTGGCTACTTCAGAGCCAGTAGGACCTTGCAAACTGAGGGAAAGGGAACAACAAAACATGATCCTGGCAGATGTCAGGGAAAGGAAACCTCGAAGGATCATCTCAGCACATCCTGTAATTAGGGTATGAGCCAGAGGTTGAGGGGAATTCGCTTGTGTGTCCTGTAGCACAGTTTTGCCATAAACCCGTAAGACAAGCCAAGAATCTCAAGTAAATTTGATTTACACTATAGGTTGAGAATTAGCTCAGCTGATAGTGTTTGCCAATATACACAAAGCTTTGGTCTAAGTGTGATGCTCCAGGCCTGTAGCTATCACTTTTACAAGGTGTAAGCAGGAGGTTCTGAAGCCAATCATTGATGTTAGATCCACGATGAGGACAAGGCCAACAAGAGACACCCAAGACAATCAAAACAAAAGAGAAAAGAAGACCGCCACACAAGCAAATTAAAAGGGAGATTTTACTCTAATATCGTCTGTGCATTAAAATTTTACTGTGTATGTGCCTTTGAATTTGAAATCAAATAACAAAAATGAGTAAACCCACCATGTACATGGCTGACCCTAGTACCTTTCTCTGCATACAATTAGTACTTAGAGCCCAGGATGTGGACCTCTAGGCAGACACACTTCTGCTCACATTGGTTCTTGTCAGCGTATTTCTGAATATTAAAAGTTTGTTTCCATAACATGGTTCTCACAGATAAAATAGCTTTCAGTTTTATTTCACCTAGAATTTTACAAAACATGAAGATTGAAAAAAAATCCAGAAAGCCTTGAATTGAATAGAGATAACCCACACTGTTTAGGGAAGAAAGCAGCCCTGATACATCAACTCGGCTATTCTTCAGCTATATAAGGTGAAAAGGCTCTGATAATGTATTCAAGTCTGACAAGGAAGCAGCAAGAAGTTGAAATGATTAAAACCACTGCTGAAATATAGATTTCCATATTCTGGTTCTAATTATGAACTTTGACACCACTGTATTATGTATTCTGCGAAATGAGCTAGGAAATCACGTGGACCTCCAAATGTGCTTAACACTTGCACACAGAGCACCTATAAAATAGGTTATGGAGGTGTTTGAAGCTATGAAATAATATACATAATGTTTTGCTCATTATGTTAGATATAACAGTGAGTATTTGCAAGTTTACTTTGAGATTGCTTGGTATTTTCAGAAAAATCACACAACTATAAAACATGTAACCTCACAACCAAAGCACACAATTGAAAGGCATGCCTCAAAATATTTTCATTGTTCCCATCTGGGTGGTTTTTTAAAAGGTGAGCATTGCCAGGTGACTCATTAAAGGGATCAGCCAATCATTGGAATTGGAATGATTTTCTGTTTTATTTTCCCTTTAGATTGATTTTTTTTTGTTGGGCAGGAGAAACGTTTGGTAAATGTTGAATAGATGTTTGAATCTTCTGACCTATTAATGTAGTAATATATTTTTGCTTGGAAATTCATAGAAAAATATCAAGGTTTTTTCCATTTGGAAGCAGTTTTACAGGTAAAAAGGTTCAAATATATGTATTTAGGTTATAGTCAAACTTTCAATTGTGAGCCAATAAATCCTTATTACCACATATGGTAAGTAGTTGACTGTGTGCATAACTTACTATACAACTTATTATAAGTGGCTGTTTTGATATGTGTCCTGTATACTTTTATATAACAAGAATTTATATATGCCCCCTAATAAAAGAAAGTTGGCATGGACATGTAAAGCTTTGAAAAAAAAAGTATCCAGTAGCAGGCACAGTCTTATTTTATGTTCACATTTGTTACTGAATACACAAAATGAGTTATTCTGAAAAGAAATCCTTATCCAAATTCCAACAGCAACAATGCTCTATAAGAACAAGGATTATGGATTGATAGAGCTGAAGGGGCTTGTAACCCCGTAAGAACAACAATGCCAACCAAACAGAGCTCCCAGGAACTAAACCACTACCCAACGTGGACAGACCCAAGGCTCCAGCTGCATATATAGTGGAGGATAGCCTTGTTGGGCACCAATGGAAGGAGAAGCCCTTGGTCCTGACAAGACTGTACCCTCCAGTGTAGGGGAGTACTAGGGGTGTGGGAAAGGGGGTGGATGGGGAGGGGAACATCTTTATAGAAGAAGGGGAGGGGGACAGGATAGGGGGCTTATGTCCAGGAAACCAGGAAAGGGAATAACATTTGAAATGTAAATAAAAAATAGCCAATAAAAAAAGAATGAGAATTATACTGTATGTAATTTAAGATATATATGTTCATACTATTTTACCATAGAGTTTTCTTCACAGCCTTCACTCTTACTGTTCTCAGACAACTTAATCAGAATAAATTCATCATCTATTTTTGCACAAAATTTACCCATTGGCTTTCTTTTTTATAATTGCTCATAGTGTTTCACATCCCCGCATATGTATGTGGTATGTATGTGTGGGCAGGTGTATGTGGGGGCAGTTCATGGGCTTATGGTGTGCAGAGGCCTGAGGTCGATGTACAAAGTCTGGAGTTGCTCTCCATTGTTCTTTTTCTTTCCTATTTTTAAGGAAGTAAAAACCAAGCTCCTTTCCTTTGGAGTGTGAACCTTAACCTGTAACAGCAGATTCTTCTCACCAGCTCTAAGCTAAGGTCTCAGTCAAAGCTTGTTCCCATCCAGTTTGTTCTGAGGATCCTCCACATTCACATGAGACTAAAATAACAGGCTAGCCATCATAGTCACCCTTATGGCCCCAGGATCTGGGGATCCAAAAGCCAGTCCTCTTCCTGTGTGACGGGTGAGCCATTCTCTTAGTATGCTGTTCTTGTCTGATGTTACTTAACAAATCTAGACTTTACACTTTGAGTATAAAGGTTATGAAATGAGTATAAAACATAGTATCCCAAGTAAGATGAGTTTATATGTCCCACATATTAAGTAGATGTGCTGTTTAATTTAAGCAAAAGGACTGGTTATATAGTCTCTTATTGAAATCACAAATAAACACTGCTGCAGAAGTTAAAGCCTCATTTATATTTCTGCTACTCTATCCGGCTCTATCAAAGAGAACTAAAACTTCAATTTGTACTCTTCTGTAATAGTCATGCCCATCTATTCAATACGCATTTTTCAGTATTTCACTCCCAAGTTTTCACCCAAAGAGGAAGGCGGGGACAGTAAAGGTAAGAGTTATATGCTTCAAAGACTAATGTTTGCAGTTGGAGTTAAGTGTGAACAAAGTTAATGAACAAAAGTATTTGAAAAGAAAATGAATATAAAAATATCAAGGTCTTCTTTGTTATCTAATTCAGAGACATTTTACCATTTTAAAACTATTATAATTTCTGATTTAGCATGATTTGATTTATGTACATTCCTATATTTATTATTGATACGTAAGAGAACAGTCTTTCAATCTTATTACTATTGACAAATACAAGAATTTAAAAGGAAGGTTCGCTCTGAGTCACTGAGGAAAGAATTTACTATTCTGTCTTCGTTATGGAGTGCTGTCACCCACTTCATCTCTGTCACAGTAATCCGGGAGGAGAACATTAATTCACCACCGGGAACAATGTAGAGTATCTATTCTCAAGCTGTTCTAATTTAAATATTTGTCATTTGAGTAAATGAGTTGATTAAGTAGAAAGATCTGTGATGTTCTCACTGTTGTACTGATCAAGGAATCGATTCTTTTATACATACATTATTTAAAGCAGAATGAAAAAGAAAAGAAGCTAGTCTTTCGTAGGCCTGGAGAGGTAAACACATGTGATACAGCAAATGGTTTTGATCAAGTGTCATGATTTAGGAGAACCAGTTTATCAGAGTTTAAACCTGAAGAAAAATGTTCAGCTAGGTGTACTGTTATCTGGACAATGAATCCCTTGTGAGTGAATTTAATGTAATGTATTTAAATCATATCTACTCTCTGCGCGGACTTCCAACTTCTCCATTCTCCAAACTCCACTTTTCTGTTGAAAATTTACTAATAACTTAAATTTCAATTTACTTTTAGTAAAGACTTGATTAGGAACAATTTTGAAAATATATATTAAAGAAATGTATAAACCAGAATTAGTTGTATACATGTACATAATAGGAAAGAAATAAAGGCTGTAAACTGTGGGGAGCATTCATGGTGACCTAATGTCTGAAACATCTTAAATCCAATACATGGACATTGAGTCAGTTAAAGTTGTAGGTAGTAAGCTTCAGAGAAGGGCTGGGTAACGTGCCAAACATGGCAGGGTAAGTCCTTTCCTCCATCTTCTACTTTTTTGAGGGCAAACAGATACTTTAAAAGTAAACAAATAACTCCTCCATTGGGGACCGTGTTCTCAGGTCAATGGTTGGTTGCGAGCATCTGCCTCTGTATTTGTCAAGCTCTGGCAGAGCCTCTCAGGAGACAGCTATATCAGGCTCCTGTCAGCATGCACTTCTTGGCAGCAGCAATATTGTCTGGATGGTAGCTGTATGTATGTGTGGTGGATCCTCTGATGGGCCAGGTTCTGAATGGCCATTCCTTCAGTCTCTGCTCCAAAATTTTGTCTCCATATCTCATCTTATAAATGTTTTTGTTCCCTTTCTTAAGAAGGACTGAAGCATCCACACTTTAGTCATCTTTCTTCTTGAGCTTCATTTGGTCTGTGGATTGTATCTTGGGGATTCCGAGCTTTTGGATTACCCAAAAGCTTATCAGTGTGTTTTCCTGTGATTGGGTTACCTCACTCAGGATGATATTTTCTAGTTCCATCCATTTGCCTATGAATTTGATGAAGTCATTGCTTTTAATAGCTGAGTAATATTCCATTGTGTAAATGTACCACATTTTGGGTATCCATTCCTCTGTTAAGGTTCTTTCCAGCTTCTGGCTGTTATAAATGAGGCTGCTATGAACATAGTAGAGCATATGTCCTTGTTATAAATTGGAGCATCTTTTGGGTATATACCCAGGAGTGGTATAGCTAGATCCTCAGGTAGTACTATGCCCAATTTTCTGAGGAACCTCCAGATTGATTTCCAGAGTGGTCGTACCAGCTTGCAGTCCCCTCGACAATGCAGGAGTGTTCCTCTTTCTCCACATCCTCACCAGCATCCGTTGTCATCTGAATTTTTGATTTTAGCCATTCTGACTGGTGTGAGGTGGAATCTCAGGGTTGTTTTGATTTGCATTTCCCTGGTGACTATGGATGTTGAACATTTCTTTAGGTGCTTCTCAGTTATTTGATATTCCTCAGTTGAGAATTCTTTGACTCTGTACCCCATTTTAATAGGGTTATTTGATTCTGTGGAGTTTAAGGGGCTTGCAACCCCATAAGAACAATACCAACCAGAGCTCCCAGGGACTAAACCACTGTCCAAAGTGTACACATGGACAGACCCATGACTTCAGCTGCATATGTAGCAGAGGACAGCCTTGTTGAGCATCAGTGGGAAGAGAAGCCCTTGGTCCTGCCAAGTCTTGATACCCCAGTGTTGGGGAATGCCAGGGCGGGGAGATGGGAAGAGGTGGGTAGGAGTGCACCCTCACAGAAGCAGGGGTAGGGAAGATGAGCTGAAGTTTTATGGACAGGAAACTGGGAAAAGGGATAACATTTGAAATGAAAATAAAAAAATATCCAATTAAAAGGTAAACAAATAATTATCCATGTCACTGATGAACCAAATAGCATGGTATGAATTACAGGGAGTGAAACCAGGTATTGATCAAATCATTGCCTTCTACTCCTGCCTTCTTGGTTATCTAAGCTGATAAAATAGCTGGAGGAAAGAACTGAGACACAAGTTTTCTTAAATTAATACATACATACATATATACATACATACACGCACACATATACATACATACAAATACACAAATGCACACATACATGCATACATACATACTGTTTATAGAACAATATGGTTATACATAAATATATGCATATAAATATATAATTGAAATAATCACAAATAATTTAAAAAATTATTTTGCCCTAAAAAGACTAATGTCTCTGATAATCTATTAGAATATTAATAGTAGGCTTTCCTCTAGGCCCACAACTTATCTGTTCTTATGTTCATAGTCTCATTAACAATACCATGCATGGACTCCATCTCATGGGGTGAACCTTAAATCCAAACTTTAAGAGATGCTTTGTTGGTCTCTTAATGTATTTGCTCCTATTGCATGGATGGACATATCTTACAGCTTATTTCAGCTCAGAAGAATCACAAAGGGGGAGAGAGAAGCAGTTAGCATAAATCAGACCCCACCTTCTTAATGTTCATTTTATTTTCTCCCATTTTTATTTTTAGAGAAAAATCATGATATTGGATAGTTAGAGAGGAAAGGATAAAGAATTCTAGTATGTAGTATATTTGAAAAGTGGCTAAGCTTATACCAAAAGTAATAAGATGGTGAGATAAATGAAATTTATAAACTTGGTATACAATCTACTATACACATTTTTAATATTTGTGAATCTTATCATTTCTACTTATTTTGCTAAGGCATTTCTTTGAGATTTCACACACACATTATATTCCTAACAACTACATTTTCTCCATATTTAATAATTTTGTAAACAACAGTGTTCCTATAATTTCAAGAAGTTTGTGAAATTCCTCTCTCCTTTCTGTCTGTCTGTGTCTGTGTCTCTGTCTCTGTCTATCTCTCTTTGTCTCTGTCTCTCTCTCTAATTTAGAAGACAGCATTTCTGACAGAAAAAAAACTGCTTTAGTTTCATCATATGAACCCATGTAATTCTGAAACCCTCATGTTTAATTTTAAGATCTAGAAACAACACATCTTTAAATTTCATAAATCTCCTTACTACGTTCCTGAGCACTTGATTGTTTCTCTGAGGCAAGAAGTGAAATTGAAGTGTTCCTAATGTCAATACACAACTCAGTGACTTACTGAAATGCTCTTGCCAACCTGGCATCTCAAACAGATGTTGCCGTCCAAAGACAGACATACAACAACCTGGACTTTGGACTTCTTTATGGTTCTATCCTATTAAGCAATACCTTATTGATAACCAGGAAGAGAGCTATAGGAAGAGAGCAAATC
Organism: Rattus norvegicus; assembly: GCF_021556685.1. Lineage (NCBI taxonomy): Eukaryota > Metazoa > Chordata > Mammalia > Rodentia > Muridae > Rattus > Rattus norvegicus. The sequence goes on along the minus strand of NC_141542.1, from coordinate 85,255,295 downwards.
AGACAAGTGGCACAAAGGACTCAACTCCTATTCAGTTGTATGTGCTGCGGGCTGAAGGGTAGACTGGTGCTCTTCATGGAATGGGAGAACGCTTTGCATTATAGTGAGAAAAGACACCGCAAAATATTCTAGTGTCTGGTGGCTATGGAGACTATGTCTGATTACTTCAAGTACCAATTATATTTGAAATTTTAAATACTTGACCACTGAATGAAGAAAATCATATACGCTGAGACGCATGCGAGTAGTTTTGTTGTTGTTTTGGCTTTCATTTTTGTTTTTGCTTTTGATTTTAGAAGTGGTTGAGTTGTGGAACTATAAGATAGATAGACATTTTAGGAGCAATGTAAACTATAGGTAACTGTATTTTCTCTGTCTTTCTAATTGACAACCACACCATCTTTTCAAAATCACTTTTTGAAGGCTATATCTTAACATCATAGCTTAAAAAGAATGACAAAATACTTTGTGAAGTTAAGATAAAAATATTGACATATTTTCCAGCAGTAATGGGGGAAGGATGGGAAGGGGAACACCCATATAGAATGGGAAGGGAAGGGGTTAGGGAGATGTTGGCATGGAAACCAGGAAAGGGAATAACATTTGAAATGTAAATAAGAAATAGCCAATTTAATAAAGATGGAAAAAATATTGACAGAAATTTTTGAGCAACTGGCTTGTTTGAAAATCAGAAGCCTAATTTCCGTATACCCAGGACTATAATGTGTATACACACAAGGGTCTTTTTATCTGACCCTTTCCCTTTTGAGGCCACAAAGGACATATATGTCTCATATGTAGAAATTTACATTTTGTGGGTTTTTTTAAGGAGTACTACCTTGATGTATATTAAGTATAGCAATGGATATCCTTGTAGTCTTAAGATGTACTTTGTCATAGGGTTTCATTATGTGTCCTAAAATAACCCTGAACTTGAGAGTTTCCTACACAAACCTACTCAGTCCTGGGTTAAAGGGATGTATTACATATAATGTCTAGTTAAAAAAATCTCTTTATTCTCCGTTATTATCTCCTCCTGGAATATAAGTCACAGATAATTAACAGATTCCAGACACTTACATAACAGTTTAACTTCTCTTTTAATCTAGTATTCCATATGTTGCCACTGACATGTTGGTTACAAATGAATTGTTATTTTTCACATCCGATTTTTTTGTAATGATATTTGATATCTACAAAGAAATTAACATATAACTTTATAATTATAAAAAGGAGCAAATGTCTCCCATGCATCCCACATATCCTTGAAGTAGATTTAATTGATCTAAAGTTAATTTTGTTTTGATGACATTTCAGCAATGGAGCTAGGAATGCTTCGTTCATTTGCAATATTTTCTGTGCAGATTCAGTTCAGTCCTTGTGATGAAAATTTGCTTTCTATGAAATCCAGCACCTTATAAAACATAACAAAATAAAACAAATGCCGAGATTTTAGCTATGATAATGTATGTAAAATATTTCAAATCTGTGAATGAAGAAGGAATGAAACCAATTAATTAAAACTGTGGGGAATTTTTTTTTTTATGGAAGCAATCTGTGATTAAACACAAAGCTTTATCCAGTAGCAATTAAATAAACGTGGCCTCGGGTAGCGTTCCTCCTTCCCTAGGGAAGGTGTTCTGAAGATCTGGTGGAGCATTACCCTTTATTAGAGATTTATCTACTTTAATTGATTCAGCTCGATTATAAAACTCTGATGGAACAACTGATACAAAGGACATAACTAGTCTTACAAGTAAAGTTCCCACGAAATAACTCCAACTTCAACAAGAGAAGAAAACATAACTCGTCAGGGCGTTCTGCCCAGATGAGAACAAAATGGCGAAAGCGAACAAAACACTTAGAGTTAATCCGGTCCCACCGGCCATTTTCTCATGCTACGTAGATCATTACACGGCCGGCATTCATAGACCTCCATGGTACGTACAGAAAATATTTGCAATATCAAATCAAATCAAATATTATTAGAAAAGAATAATTCTCTGTGTGGAAAAAAATAACTCTTTTTTATTGACTAAAGCTGGCCCTTGATAATTTTGCACATGTCTAAAAATGCATTTTGCTACTCGCACCCACACTGTCTCCTGTCTTCCAACCTCCCCTCTCGTTCTGCCATTCTCCCAATAATTCATTTTCCCATATTTATGTGTTTTATTTAGATTTGTGGCCCACGAATTGTTTTATGTGGCAGTGAATTTGGAAGCATCTACCGGAGTCTCAGTGTTGAGTATATAACACAAGGAAATGACTGTGACCTCCAAGAATTCATCAGGAGCCTGTAGCTCAGTAGGAAGGAGAAGGGCCCCCTGAGCCTGTCTAGGATCCATAATTTACTATTGATAAGCCCTGTCTTAGGTAGGTCCAGTGCAGGTAACTGCAGAGGCTATGATCAAGTTTGAAAAGGGTGTAGTATTTGCAACGCCTCTCGCAATGTTCCGGCCCTTGCAATCTTTTGACGCCCTCTTTTGTGATGTTCCTTAGCCCTTAGAGGGAGTGCATAACTGTCGACTTTAGGGCACAGGCTGAAATAGCACTTCGTTCACCAATTTACATTGTTTGTGCTGGGTACTCATAGGGCTTCAAGGCAGAACCATCAATTTAAGCTTATCCTCCACTAGCCTGCAAACAAATGAGACTTAAACCATGGTTATTTTATTTGGCTTTGACAATTACTGTGGGGTAACCCCCTAAACTATTTGTCTAAATGCTGGCGTGACTACCTCCTCAAGGATGTACCCCAGATACTTGCCATTTCTCTTGTTCAGTCTCCCCTCAGGGCAGATTCCTCTTCACCTCTTGTTCTTCCTCCTTCTCCTTCTGGCCCCACCTCTCTCCTCTCTCTTCTCCACTCTTAGCCAGGTAAGGCGGTACCCACCAACCTCTAATCCCTCCAGGAACCGGCAGTTTTCTTTAGCCAGAGGTTTCAAAGGAAGGAAGAAGGTTTGCATAGCAAAAGCTTGTAAATGTGAGAATTCACGTGTAGGCCTAGATCTTCAGGTACAGAATTTAGCATTACAACATACAGGAACCGACCAAACCTCAACAGAAAAACATATTTAGTAGATGATTATGATTGAAAATTTAGTTCTTTATAACTTGTATATCCTAATCATTCGTTTTTGTTTTCTGGACCAGCATGGGGAGCCACAATTAAACACATTAGTATTTATTTATAAGGTAGCTTTTTCATGTGAATGAAGGTGTTTAAACATGCTTTAAATTGTCTGCAAGACCTATAGGGACAAGAAATGATGCAATTACATTTCATAAGACATTTTAATCGTGATTAGCACTGAAACAGTGCACTCTTTCTAGCCAACTAACCAACTCTTCATCAGGATAGGATTAGAAACAATGCTTGCTAAGAGAGCAGAGGAAGACTCCTAAATTAGAATCTTTCTTTCCCAGGTCGGCTTTTGAGCTCTTTTGTTTTTGTGGGGCTTTTTTTTATTTTCATTTTTTATTAAATTGTTTTATTATCTTTACATAGGGACACAGCTTGAAATGGTACAGTTTTTTCCTTCAAATCCATGTAGGATAAGGCATAATGTATAAAGCATCCTGTAGCCTATCAATGTCAAGTCACAAGGCTTAAGGCATGTATACACCATGCAAAAACAGTATTTTGAGTTGGGGTTTCTTTGTGTAGCCCTGGCTATCCTGGAGTTTGCTTTGTAGTCTAGTGTGACCTTGAACTCATAGAATCCTCCTTCCTTTGCTTCATGGGTACGCTGGTTAAAGGTACCACCACCACTGAGGTTCTAACACTCCAAAGGTCAAGTTTAGAGAAGTGAACATTAACATACATATCAAGTTTTTAATAATATAATGTATATTTTTTAATTTCAAGTGTTTGAACATTTTAAATTTGGAATTGCTGTTCACATTTACTTCATGGAGGTGTGGCCATGGAATGAAAGCAGGGAGGTTTGATAGATATGTATTTCCTTCCCTGTAGAGATCGGAGTCTTCCAAGGGTTAGGTGAAGTTTTTCCGCCATTTTATAATTTGTTCTCATAATATGGACCAACCTAAGGGCTAATAAAAACCACTTCAAGTGGTGTCATACACTACACTGATAAATATACAATTTACTGTGGAAGAAATTATACATAACTATTTATAGAATGAGTATAACCATTTTTATATAGGATAAAGCATAAGTTATATATATAGTCTGTCATTTCAGGACCTCCTTATTAAAAAACTTGTTACAAGTTTTGGACAAGTATTTTGTTTGTCACTTTCTTTCTAAAGATGATATAAATAAGCATGTGAAGTCTGTTTTCTCCCAATGTTTCCAGAGTCTCTGCTTTAATGTAAAATTGTGAATCCTATATGAATTGTACATATGTATTATGTATTCTACTGTGGCATAATTCAGATATTAGTTTTAATGGAAGTCAAAAATCCATAGACTACATATTACTAGCATGGATTTAGATTTAGCTTGAATAGAAACCCTCACTGAGTAGACATAACAATATTATTAGAGACGGTAAGGCAATGGGCCGTGAGTCATAAAAGTACCAAGGTAATAGTGATTGAGTCATCGAGTAGCTAATTATGTGATAGATAACAAATCTACTTTTGTGCCCTCTTCTAATAAGCATCTTGATTAAATAAAAAAGGAATGACTATATAGTTTAATAGAGACTAGATTATTTACTTAGTTTCTATATTTTGATGGATACTTTATCTGACTTCATCGGTCATTTTGAAAGTATGATTGAATGTTCTACAGATATGGACAAAAGAATAGCAGAACAATAACCGAGCTGTATCTGTAAAATTCCAATTAGAAAATAGTGACCCAAAGCTTTAGAAATTGATGACATGGAGGATTTATGACAAGAACTCTGAACTGTGTAGTTTATGTTCTACACTAATTCATAAAAATGACTCCATCTGCAATGGTCTCCATTTTCTGCTAAGAAGTTATTTTTTTATTAAAAAAGAGATACTAAAAATGTCTCTATTTGAATCAAAATCTAATGCATGTGTTAAAGCTTATGCTCTTAGTATTTCTTGTGTAAAATTGTTGGATGTTGGCAAAGTAAATCTTCAAGAAGTATGCTGCTGTCCTCACTACAATGAATTAGGGAAAACGTTATTATGAACATTTCCCTGAAAGCATCATGGCCTGAGCTAAAGGTGAAACTTTGCTGTACATCCGAATGGCCAGGAATACCTAAAGAAGCTTGAAATCACAACTTTACGACATTAAGAAAAAGGTAAAACTCTTCAATTTGAAGGGGAAAATCAGAAAATGACTCTTAAAATAGTTTGAGAGTTTTACAATATTCCTGTGATGTATAAAACAACCAAAATTCCTTATAATTCTATATATTTCAAAGCATAATCAATGTAGTTTAAATATAATTATGTAGCTGAGATGTAAATGTAATGAAATTTGTTAGATGCTGTCCTAGATTTTTATCTTATTCTACATAATGAAAATCATTAGAGAAAAAGTATACCCATATTCCAAATGACTAATATTAATAAACCTTAATATTAATAGTATAAAGCTATGAAATGCTATATCTTTTTGATGATTACCTATAGAATTTTAAGAAATGAATAAATTGCTAATGTAATATGTTCTAGGTTTAATGAATCCTAGATCATGATTGTTTAAATTTCTCTTGGTGCAAATGATAGACACCCTTACATAGTATATTATCATCATCAAAATATTTTATATACATACCCTGTTTCCGTTCTTATCAGTTAACTCTACTGATACTATTCTGTGATAGGATCTTCTGCCATTTTCTCAGCAAATCAAATTTGATCATGATCCTTGGGCCCATGATTCATAAATATCAGAATGATGTCATTGTGTGTTTGCTAACTCTCTGTTTCATAATTATATATGATCAGAAGAGAGTTGGAAGAAGGATATTTGTTTCCTCACAATTTTATAGTAATTTATGGTTATATACTATTTTTAAATTCTTTTACATTTTGTAACCTTTTTAACATTAAGCAATTCTCTCTGTACTTAGTTCCTCTCATGTACCAAGATTTCACATAGATATTATTTCCTGTTCATGTAGATATTTTACAAGCCCAATTCATCTCAGGAAAAAACAGTGTTAGTTAGATACTAAGTATGAAGAAGAAAGGGAACAAACAGCTTATTAGAAACAAATTGCATAGTCGTAAGATTTTGAACAATTGTTCTGCTAAAGATTGCAAACGTATTCAGAAAAATATTCTGGAAACTTTCTTCTAAAATCACTTTGTGTTAACAGCTTATTGCTATACAGTTATTTACCCACTCAATATAAAAGATATTAATAAATATAATCTGATGTGAAATGATATGTAAGGGAGATATGGGAGATTGCTATGTGGTACCTAATTTGGCATCTAAAGCTCAGCACATATCAAGGGAAATAAACAATGGGAAAAGCATGTATATGAATAACACCACGGTTCAGTCTGTGTTTGGGTTATTTCTTCACATGGACTTTGGAATAATAATGTAATACAAGATGAAACTGAGAAAAATATATTTCGCATCTTGTGCCTCTTTTTACAAAACATGTAGAATACTAGTTCTTCAAGTAGCATTTTCAAAAACTTAATATGATACTTGGAAAATATTGACTTGAAAACACATGTGTGGTATTTTAAAAGTATACAAAACAGAACAGAATGATCTTTAATGAAACATCTCTTGTCACTAACAAAAATATTTTATGTATTCCATGCTGGTATTTATAATAAAATTATTTGGACACACACATAGGACTATTAAAATATTACAAATGGTGCAAAGTTAATTTTAAATTTTTTTCCAACGGCTCATAGCTTCACATATTCTGACATCTGTAGTGTGTGTTTGTGTCTTGAGTAAAAAGGCAGCACTTGGGGAGATAGCAAGAGTAGACACTATTTGTGTTGTACTTTAGTAGCTCACAGAATCCCTGCGTCTGCTTCTCTGGTCCTTATTTTTTCATTCATTTATGATGTGTCCCTATTAATGCATTACTTGGTGGCAACACTGGAATGACAGTAGAATAAGCTGGATACTCACAAATGAGCAATGACCCTGTATTCAATACGGGAAATTTCAAACAAATATAAGCAAGCGCAATGACAATTAAATTTGATGTGCTATGTAAAACAGGAAGCATCGTGCCAACTCTACAGTAGTATATGCTCAGGAGAGCACTTGCCTCTGAGTGGTAGGCAGGCTGCTAAGAGCGCTAATAGCATTCTAGTGGTCTGAATTTACAGCAGTCGATGTTGATTTGAGCACTAAAAAAAAAAAGCGTACTTCTTCAGAAACTTAACGCCCCTGACCTATTTTGTTTTATTTCTTTCTTCATGTACTAACACTTTTCATAAGGGATTTATGGTCATTGTCTGTGAAGCCGACCCCACCAAGAATGACCTTCTATTTCTTTTTCCTGAGTGTTAGTGTATAGAGATTGCATCAGATTGTAGTATCAGAACTTATTTAAAGCAATTAATGGAGGGCTCAACAAGCAACCTGTAACAAAGTGTGTGTGTGTGTGTGTGTGTGTGTGTGTGTGTGTGTGTGTGTGAATGCGCGTGCGCACGTGTGCGTCCGTGTGTCTGTGTGGTATGTGTGAAAGACTTTCAATGGTAAATTTCAAGGGTGGTATGCAAATTTCAACCACTCCCACTAAAAGTGTTTACTAATACTGTTTCCCAAGATTCTTTTTTTTTTAATCTCTTTTTTTTTTATTATTAACTTGAGTATTTCTTATATACATTTCGAGTGTTATTCCCTTTCCCGGTTTCCGGGCAAACACCCCCCTCCCCCCTCCCCTTCCTTATGGGTGTTCCCGTCCCAACCCTCCCCCCATTGCCGCCCTCCCCCCAACAATCCCATTCACTGGGGGTTCAGTCTTAGCAGGACCCAGGGCTTCCCCTTCCACTGGTGCTCTTACTAGGCTATTCATTGCTACCTATGAGGTCAGAGTCCAGGGTCAGTCCATGTATAGTCTTTAGGTAGTGGCTTAGTCCCTGGAAGCTCTGGTTGCTTGACATTGTTGTACTTTTGGGGTCTCGAGCCCCTTCAAGCTCTTCCAGTTCTTTCTCTGATTAGGTAGTTCGTTATCTCAAAGCCTCAACACAGGTAATATAATTCTGAAAAATAAAAGTTGAGATTTAGTGAATTGTTGCGGAAGTAACTGGTTAAAGTTAGGCATTCTACGTCTATGAAATATTCTTCTAAACCATGATTGAATACAAAATGCAAAAGCTGTGGTGTGATGAAGGTGGCAAGGAGGATGAGCAGTAAAACGAGAGCAAGTAAAATATCTGTTGCTGCTTCTGCTCAGGACCTGATCATGAACCTAGAACCTGATGCTGGTAGTCTAATCCAGTACTGTGACCACTGCTGACGCATGGTGCGCTGATGTCAGTCCTCTAGCGAAGGTCCTGACATTCACTTGGAACTGGAAAGTAATGTGTCTTTTTTCAATATAACATTCTTATTAATTATGAATGTCACATAATGCACCCTGATCTCATCACTGCCCAGGCCTCACCTTGTAACTTACCACCCATACCCTATAAAGAAAACAAGAGGAAATGAAACCACAAAGGTACACAATTGTGACTCCCATACACTCACTGGAACATGACCCAGTGCCCAACGGCCATCTCCTTAAAGAAAACTGAGTTCTTCCCCATCCACGCCTGGGCCGGGCCCTGCCTATCTCAAGGAAAGATTATAAGTGAGAGTAACGAAGATGAGTCGTGCTTTTGTCTAATGTATGAACACAGTTAGGAAGAGACCATCCATGGGTTCCTAACTGGAAGAATAATACTTTCTTCGATATTTAATCAGTGTGATTGCTCAGTATAACTCAAAGAATATGACATTTAATCTTTCTACCAAAACAAAGTTTCCAAAGATAAATTTAAATTATACTTACAAAGGAAATGGCGGGATTTAGTTTGCAAAATAAATTTGCTGTGAGCACTTCTTCATTTAATACCTGCCCAATTGTCATAATTAGATCTTTTAAGTGGAAAAAGCATCAATGTATAAGGATTTACTATTAAAAAATAAGTTTATAGGTAGAAGAGAAGAAGAAAGAAAGATAAGTGAAGAGAAGAGAAGAGAAGAGAAGAGAAGAGAAGAGAAGAGAAGAGAAGAGAAGAGAAGAGAGAGAGGGAGAGGGAGAGGGAAAGGGAGAGGGAGGAGACAGAAAGAGGCAGAAGAAAGAGAAGGTAACAGGGAAAAGAGAAAAGAAGAAAGAAGGATGCAGATGTAGGCTAAAGGTTTAACAAACAGAAAGGAAACAGGTGAAAAGGAAAATGCAAGGAGGAAGAGAGAGAGGGTTTATCCATGAGTTAGGACATATATAAATAGTTAATTGTGTATCTATTTACTGTCTTGATAGGTAATAATCATTGTCAGTGTCAGCTTACCTAGCTGTCTATGTTTGCTTCTGTTTATATTTGGGATAATATCGATATATCTTCTATATCTAACTATCTATATATGGAAATAGTATAAGAATGTTAATACAAATTATGCTTTAAATGTATGAATGTTCTACTGATCTCACAAATAGTATCCTGGCAGGCACTGTTATGCAACTCTATGAGTAATATACTTATGCGATTTCGACAGCTTACTAATTCTATGTCGTGTTCTCTCTCATCTTGGCACTATCAACACTTTGGACTTGACAGTTCTCTGATAGGTGCATTAAAATAAGAGGCTATCTCAGTAACTTATTATCTTTATCAGTGTAAGAAATCTTTAGTCAAGAGACACCAGTAATTCAGCCATCTCCAAAACCGATGATAAAGCTACTCTACACTGGGACAAATGTCTTTCTGAGGATGCAAACAATACAAATGAGAACCACTGGTTTACATTTGTCTACAGATTAATTTGCCATATGTAAATTTAAAAAGTGTGGGACACAAAAAGGTGGGTCAGAATCATGTAGTGTTCACATACCCCTATGTTAATATCATCTAGTAGGGACTGTAAATAAGAAACCACGAACTTAGCTTCCTTTCCTAAAGTTTTATAACTGTGGAAAAGTATTTGCTTTCCTTTTCAGTCCTTTAGAACTGACTATGTGTGTATGTCTTTATCAACACTTGCATAGCAATGTCATAACTCTCCTGTCTCTCCACTCCCTAGTCCACTGCAACATTGCATTGTAACTAGGAAGACAATTGCAAAAATAGAACAAATTGTCACCTAATATTTCCCTGAAAGACGCCACTGAATACTCCTGTTCTCATGTGGTACTTAAAATGCCATATTCCACCCAGCTTCTCTTCCCAAGTGAATCTGCTCTCTTGATTGCCCAATTCCTACTCAACAGCGTTAAACCTGTGACGGCTAAGGGCTGGGCTCTAGACAGTTTGACACATGCACATGGAAGTTATACTTCTGGGGGGGGGGATGTCAAAAATACTCCTAACATAATTACTGAGTGTGAGGAGAGAGGACATGATACTCTGCAGTATTTTACTATCTGTAATCCACCCCTCCTAATTTTGCATCCAAATGTAAGTCATGGAATGTAGGGAGTATCCTTACTCCTTTCTTTTCTGTGTCTGATAACTCATCTTATAGACTTCATTATTGTAAATATAGGATATCTAATGTAATATTCATAACACTAAAACATAGTTAAAGGAGTTTTGGAATGACTTGATCTTTAACTGTTAACCTTAAAAACAAAACAAAAACAAAAGATAAAACGAAGTTTGCTTCTCCATATATACTCTCTTAAAACTTGTTTTTCTCCAAAGTAACTACAATTCTTACTTTTATAGATATTAACTTATTGCATTTCTGAGATAGATTATTTTAATATACAATACTGTGTTTTAACACCATAATAATTTAATTATACTATACTATTATATTATAGTATATTTATTATATTATATTATAAATAGTATTTGATGTCTTTTATGTTTCTAACTCTTTTATTTCTCTTAGAATTCACCTCCTTCAAGATGTAAAATTTTTTATCATAGACGTTTAAAGTGCCGAGGTTCCTAGATTGTATACTAATAATAGAATTTAAAGTGCCTCCTCTTTTCTTCTATCTTTAACAGTTTGGAAGTTATATCCATAGCTTATTGTCCTACTCATATGTAATCCTTTGGTGAAAGTGTAGGTGGCCAGGTTTGATTCATAAGAAGGAACACAGTGTCTTTTTGTAGTCATACAGAATTGAGTATTTGAGATTGTAGGATGCGAGCCAGTGAGAGAGCTTATCTGTCAGTTGATTGGACAGTCATGAAACTTCACTACAGAGGAGAGTGGTTGCTTCATGTTTCCCTTAGGTCTTCTCACTCACAGAAGAGAATCCCACAAGTTTGATGGAGAACAGGAAACAGTATCTGCAATGCACAAGTTAGCTTCATCGCACAGGTGGAGAATTTTAAACTTACAATATCCCTGTCTTATAAAAGGTTATATTCATTAATTTATCTTCTGTTTTGGGAAAGAGAAGTTTTATTTTTTATATTTCAATGCTGTTTAGTATATAATAATTATTGATTAAAATAATCTGTAGTAGCTGGTTTTGTGAACCAACTTGACACAAGCTGGAATTACAACAGAGAAAGGAGCCTCCCTTGATGAAATACCTCCATAAGGTCCAGCTATAAGGCATTTTTCAATTAGTAATCAAGGGTAAGAGGCCCATTGTGGGTGGTACCACAATTATATTATTATTTTCGATCAATAGAGTACATTCGTCATAGTTAATGAAATGATGGTGATTGTTATTTTCATAGTTTTAAACATTGGTTTTTCACGTACTTGATAGAAGTTTGTGATAGAGGCTGATGATAATGTCCCCGTGGAATTTATACATTGAAATCTATTGCTCAAATGATATATTACTCTGAGGTTTGGGGGAGGAGAGTAGATCATTTCTGTGTCATTATGACTGAGACTGTCTTTTCAAAAGAGACCCTTCAGTGATCCTTTAGCTCTTGTGAAGAGCTCATAAAAACATCCTAAGAGAAGAGGCTATTTTGGGACCCAGTAGCTGCTGGATGTGATAGTGCTTGTGTTAAGGTTTAGTTATAAAGCATGATCCCTGTGCCTCATGGACTGAACACTTGATTCCCGTCTAGCATGGCCACTAAGAGATGATAGTGCCATGTGGGGTCTCTTCATCATTGAATGCCTGAATGAAATAAAGGAGACAGCACCCTGTCTAAAGTGAGGATCACTGGAGTGGACCCTTGAAAATGTATTTCCCTTATATTCTCTGCTTCTTGCTACCATAAAGGCACTGGGCCTCCCCAACTCTGCACATCTGCACGATATTTCTCTCTGGTCCTAGGCTAATGGCAGTGCCGCCAGCACACCATGGATTGCAGAAGCCTGAGCCCAAACAAATATTGTCTACTTTAAATTTAGCAACCAGAACCTAACAGATGCAGTCTTGATCTTTGACTTCCTAACATCCAGAAATAAGAAAAGTAAAAGTTATCCATATGCCCCAACCTCTCTGATAGTCTATTCTGTTAGAGAGTGAAAAGTTCCCTTTAATTCCCTACTTGATTATGTCATATTTCAGCTTCCATAGGAAAAACAAAGAACACTTCAAAAGCAATAATTTGTTTCATATGTGAGGTTTTTTTTAAGAATTTGAATTGTACTTGAATCACTGTCTAAAAATGAAAATTAGCTACATTAAATAACATTAATTGACTTAGGTTTAAAGTATACTTAACGGGTCAGTCTGTTAAATTATTATCATTTCTTAAATTAAAACTTACTTTTAATTCGTTAGACAACTAATTAACACTTAAAACCTGTTAACATAACCCTTCAGGTTTGTGATAGATTTCTTTTGTGTACTTTTTCTTTCTTGGATCCCCAAACTGGAAAATTTCCATAAATACAGCTTCGTTGTATAGGAAGTGTATAATAGCTCTTTTGGGAGATTAGTAATTGGATGGAAGCAAGGACCTGAAAGAAGAGGCAAACGTGGAGGAAGGGGAGACGTGTGTCTGCAGTGACCTCCCACGTATTAAACAAACTACACCGTAAGCTGCTTTAATTGAAGAAACTCAAATTACACCAATAACACATTGCCAAGCAGCAAATAGGCAGCACTTTAACTGTTCTTCCTGCCTCTGCTTTGGTGGGTCTGATAGCAACACAGTACCTAACATTAAAGGACGGGTATCAGGTCCCATCTTTGCTGTGAATTCCTACAGAAAATCACATTTCCCTCCAAATATCTCTTTGCAAACATTACTTTGTAAACATCAATAAAATGCCTATATAAAAACTTTCAGGAAGGCTTTTAGGGATTTTTTTTCTCATGTGATGGGATATGATATGATATGATATGATATGATATGATATGATATGATATGATATGATATGATATGGAAAGACTTAGCTTCCCATATATTTTTAGAGGTTTTTTGTTTATTTGTTTGTTATGTTCTGACTTTAGTATTATGACATGTGCTAGAACTATGATGTAGGTTCCTACCTAGCTGATAGTTCATCATGAAAATAGCACTGAAAAAATTATTTTTAAAGCACATTTCCCAGTGGATATGGCTTCAGAATGAGAGAGTAATTGCCACAATATTTCGATAGAATTTGGGATTTTGACTTCAGGAATGAGATAAAATTTAGGAGGGAACAATAAATAGGTATATAGAAGGCAATAACTTGTGTAAAAATGCACAAGTATGAAAACTATTCTGATTTCTGGTCTAAAAAAACAAAGTGTAGGGGTTGGGGATTTGGCTCAGTGGTAGAGCACAGGCGAGCGCAAGAGCGCAAGAGCGCAAGAGCGCAAGGCCCTGGGTTCGGTCCTCAGCTCCGGAAAAAGAAAAAGAAAAAAAAATAGTAGATACTTCAGTACTTCTTAGAAGGGGGAACAAAAATACTCACAGGAGGAAGTACGGAGACAAAGTGTGGAGCAGAGACTGAAGGAAAGGCCAACCAGAGACTGCCACACACGGGGATCCATCCCACATGCACTCACCAAACCCAGTCACTATTGGGGATGCGTGCTGACAGGAGCCTGATACAGCTGTCTCCTGAGAGGCTCTGCCAGATCTGACAATACAGTGGTAGATGCTCATGGCCAACCATTGAACTGAGAACGGGGTCTCCAGTGGAGGAAGTAGAGAAAGGATTGAGGTAGCTAAAGGGATTGGCAATCCCAGAGGAAGAACAATATCAACCAACCAGAATCCCAGAGGTTCCAAGGGCTTAACTGCACCTGTTTCAGAGGATGGGCCTTGTCCAGCATCAATGGGTGGAGAAGCCCTTGGTGCTGTGAAGGCTCAATGCCTTCACAGGGGAATGTCAGGGCGGGCAAGTGGGAGGGAGTGGGTGGGTGGGGGAGCACCCTCATAGAGGCAGCAAGTTGGAGGGATGGGGTAGGGGTTTCCAGAGACACAGGGAAGGGGGATAACATTTGAAATAAAGATAAAGAAAATATCCAATAAAAGTGGAAAAAAATGTCCCTGGTCCAGTTGATGTTATACTTCTAGTTTTGATTGCTCCAGCAGAAATCCTTATGATACCTACTTGCTATGTTTGGATGGAAATTAGAAGCCTCATCAACAACTTCAGAACCTGTTCTCATTGAAGAAGATTAAAGGCAGTATTTGTTCTTTGTAAATTAATTAAGCCTTTTGTTTTGTATCGCATGGCCAAATATTTAGACAGATACTAACGTGTATCTTGGCATCTTGTCAAATCCTAGCCTGATACTTTGGCTGTCCTGTTTCTGGAGTTGTTCACCCTTTTCATTTAAAAAGACAACAGCAGACGAGTCTCACAAGCAATCACCTTTAACTCTGAATCCTCCAAGGCCATTTTCCATATGTTTTACAGCAGAGGCAGCTGTTGGCAGACATCATCTCTTGCGAGCCTATTTTCCTCTTTTAAATTTTGAGTGGAGAAAATCACATTTATAAAAGACCCGAGACATGAAACTGTCACTCTCAATTGTAGACTGAAATGGTACCAAGCAGTTTTCTTGTCTAAACACTGGAGATGCAGAGCGATTGCTTTAGAAATAAAAGGAACAGGTTTTGCACATGCAGCGTGTTATAGTTTGCGTGTGGCTGTTCCCACGGGCCCATCTGTTTGAACACTAGGTTTCCAGCTGGCAGCGCTGTTATGGAAAGTTGGAAGGCCTTAGGAGGTAGAACTCAGCTCGAGAAAGTGGCTCTCTTCTGATGGTGAGAGTCTGTCTGAGTCTGACTTGCATTTTCAATGTTCTTGGGCATTTAACAGGTTACCCTGAAAGCTTCCACCTGACAGGTGATCTTAGGCCACCATATCTTCCCTCCCATGATTATTGTTCTTCCTTGACTGTTGGGCAGAAATGGTTCTCTCCTACCTGTAGTTGCTTCTGTCAGGTTTTGTGTCAAAGTGATGAAACAACTAATACCATAAACTACTGAGGCTGTTCACTGAAAGGGTTTTGCACTTGTGAATTCAGGAGGGGAAAATGGAGGAGAGTCTCTTTGAGCCAAGTTTTATCTCTTAAAATATCTTTAGAAGATAGTATTTATTTATTTACTCATTTCAGGTACATGGGTGTTGTGGCTGCATGTGTGTCTGTACCCACCATTCATGCTATGTCCAGGAAAGCCAGAAGATATTGTCATATCTCCTGAGACTACAGTTGCAGATGGCTGTGATCAACCTATAGCTTTGGGAATAGAACCTAAATTCTCTGGTAAAGCCATTGATGCTGACCAACCAGCCCCAGTCAAGCATTTTGTTAAGTAACTCTATCAGTCAGCTTATTGTGGCTGTGACATAAACACATTGAGATTACAAACACCTAAAGGGGAGAACGGTTTCTGAAGCAAAGGCTTCAGATTTTCATCCTTTATTCTCATTGTTTCTGACTTCTGGGAAGGCAGTGCTGGAGAAAACATTCTCCAGCAAGACTGCCTTCCTCGGGGTAACCAAGAAGTAAAGAGACAGAGAAAAGCACAGGACAAAATAAACTTTAGTGGAATATCCCATGACCGCTTCTCATCAAGCTTAAACTTCTCAACTTGCTACCATCTTTTGATAGCTTATGTATGAGTAACTTAATCCATTGACGAGATAAAAAACCCCATTATTCAATCACCTCCCAAAGGCCTAGCCAGAGTACATTGCTGCCTTCAGTGTCATAATCTGACTGATATCTCGCTCCTTGACTTACAGTGGATCTTCTTGTGTCTTCAGGAGATAAAACTAACAATCAAATTCTGTTAGGCTACAGAAAACAAGAGTAGTCCATAAGATGCATTATTGTAACTAGCTTACGTGTCTGTAGAAGAAATCATCCATCACAATATTTAAACATCAGTGATAACCACAGACTTTATTTTACCTTCAATGATTTGGAAGTTTGAACAACTAACATTTTATTTTTATTCTTTAAGTCATTTGCATATCTAAATAAAATTTAATTAAAATTATTTAATAATTTTATTAAGTTTAAAGATTTTTTTCAATTATTGTTACTACTTTCACACATATATACTGTTTCTCACCAGATAATATTTGATTCCATGTTTCACTGAAACCTAATGAATACATTTGATGTGAAAATATTAATTTACTAAAATGCATAATTATCAAAAAGTTTAAAATATACACTTCAAATAAGATTTTAGAGTATAAGCTAACCTGTATTATAACAGTTATTTTATTTATAAATATTTATTTATGAATGATGGAATTTGTAAATGCCATGACTCTAAGGACACTACTAAATTGGGGTGCTTATATGGTTGCATAAAGGGGTCTATAGGTCATATTTTAACTTGTGTAATTCATTAGAGGTATTTTTAGGCAAATGAAAAAGAGCAGAAATATTTGCAATTCTTAAGTCCATCTGCAGAAGGTTGGGTAGGCTCAATTGGCAAAATGGAAGGTGTTTTTAGTCATGTAGTAGAAATGGTGCAAAGAAAGCATGTAACTGGTTGCTACTCTCCAATCCCCCTATTTGCAAGATGGTACATTTTATGGGCATATTTGATCAGTTGGTATTCTAAAATTAGCTGAGCTAAATTTCTAGGATTGGCTGAGACTGCTTCTTATTAAAAAAAGATGTTCCTGGTTGCTGCCTCCACAGAGAGCCTGTGGGCAGCACCCCGCGAGCAAACTTGAGCCTCGGGACCACAGGTAAGACCAACTTTTCTGCTGCAAGAAAGCTGCCTGGTGAGCTCGGGACACACGGAGGCAGAATTCCTCTAGGACCGGGCACGTCCTGTGTTTACCGGAAGTCCCACACCCGCGGATCCCGGCCAGCAGCAGCTCTCTGCTCCCAGACCCCGTGGGAGAGAGACCTCACCGCCTGGTCAGGTGGGCACTCCTGAGGCTGCAGAGTGGAAGAGACCACCAACACTGCCCACCCCTGCCCACATCCCTGGCCCAAGAGGAAACTGTATAAGGCCTCTGGGCTCCCGTGGGGGAGGGCCCAGGAGCAGCAGGACCCCTGCCTGAGACACCGCCGGAACCTGAAGGAAACAGACCGGATAAACAGTTCTCTGCACCCAAATCCCGTGGGAGGGAGAGCTAAACCTTCAGAGAGGCAGACAAGCCTGGGAAACCAGAAGAGACTGCTCTCTGCACATACATCTCAGACGCCAGAGGAAAACACCAAAGGCCATCTGGAACCCTGATGCACTGAAGCTCCTAGAAAGGGCGGCGCAGATCTTCCTGGTTGCTGCCGCCACAGAGAGCCCGAGGGCAGCACCCCGTGAGCGAACTTGAGCCTCAGGACCACAGGTAAGACCAACTTTTCTACTGCAAGTGACCTGCCTGGTGAACTCAAGACACAGGCCCACAGGAACAGCTGAAGACCTGTAGAGAGGAAAAACTACACGCCCGAAAGAAGAACACTCTGTCCCCATAACTGACTGAAAGAGAGGAAAACAGGTCTACAGCACTCCTGACACACAGGCTTATAGAACAGTCTAGCCACTGTCAGAAATAGCAGAACAAAGTAACACTAGAGATAATCTGATGGCGAGAGACAAGCGCAGGAACCCAAGCAACAGAAACCAAGACTACATGGCATCATCGGAGCCCAATTCTCCCACCAAAACAAATATGGAATATCCAAACACACCAGAAAAGCAAGATCTAGTTTCAAAATCATATTTGATCATGATGCTGGAGGACTTCAAGAAAGACGTGAAGAACTCCCTTAGAGAAACACAGGAAAACATTAATAAACAAGTAGAAGCCTACAGAAAGGAATCGCAAAAATCCCTGGAAGAATTCCAGGATAACATAAATAAACAAGTAGAAGCCCTTAGAGAGGAGACACAAAAATCCCTGAAAGAATTCCAGGAAAACACAATCAAACAGTTGAAGGAATTAAAAATGGAAATAGAACCAATCAAGAAAGAACACATGGAAACAACCCTGGATATAGAAATCCAAAAGAAGAGACAAGGAGCTGTAGATACAAGCTTCACCAACAGAATACAAGAGATGGAAGAGAGAATCTCAGGAGCAGAAGATTCCATAGAAATCATTGACTCAACTGTCAAAGATAATGTAAAGCGGAAAAAGCTACTGGTCCAAAACATACAGGAAATCCAGGACTCAATGAGAAGATCAA